>NC_092289.1:7381446-7396446 GCF_036320965.1 Panulirus ornatus | reverse complement strand
ACATGGTTTGTCATTCATAGTCCACATGGTTTGTCATTCATAGTCCACATGGTTCGTCATTCATAGTCCACATGGTTTGTCATTCATAGTCCACATCGTTTGTCATTCATAGTCCACATGGTTTGTTATTCATAGTCCACATCGTTTGTCATTCATAGTCCACATGGTTTGTCATTCATAGTCCACATCGTTTGTCAGAACAAAACTTATTTGGGATAGTTGAGAATTTGATTCTTGTCGTGTTCTTATAATATATTTATGTTGCTGAAGTCTAACATAAAGATTCTCACCAGTCTGCCCAACATAGAATATATTACAATTTTTACAAGAAATTGTGTAAACACAGCCAGCAGAATTTTCTCGGGAATTTTTGATTAAGATGTTCTTTATAGTATTGTTGTTTCTGAAGGCAACATTTACATTAAAGGATTTAAGCAACCTGGGAAGTAAAGAAAAATTATTACTGAGAGGGAGAACTAAAAGGTTTTTGGTATCAAGGGAGGTTTGGGTTGAACTCTATGAAATGATTTCTTTGCCAAGTTAAGGGATTTACCAATGAAAGATCTAGGATACTTTATCTTGGATCTAATAGAATATATCTTGTCAAACTCATCGTTAATAAATTTCGGACTGCATATACGTAATGCCCTAAGGAACATAGACTGGAATGATGATAAATTGACTCTCATGTACTTGGTAATAATGAATATAACAACAGACATTGCTGGGTTTTCTGTATGTGCTAAACTTAAACATGATTCTATCCCAGTGATTGACTCTTCCATTATTAGATACACAAAGAATTGTAACATTTATATTAGTGACGGTCCATACAAATTGGATAACTTTGTCTTGGGCAAAATTTGTAAACATTTCCCTTTCTTGTCCACATAATAAACATTCTATGACAGTCATGATGCCAGACCCGAACACCACCATCCGGTAACGCTTGTTTACCAATGGCATCTTAACTACGTCTCATCCTCGTATATCAACTGACTGTTCTACGTCTTCTATCTCATTCTTGTATCTCCCCTGACGATGTGATCATTACACGAAAGTGCACTTGGGAATTTATCGTGTTTTATTTTCCCTCGTGGTTATCAGCATATACGAGATCACACACACCACTGTGACTTCTTGCATTATGTGTATATATATATATATATATATATATATATATATATATATATATATATATATATATATATATATATATATTATTTTTTTATTATACTTTGTCGCTGTCTCCCGCGTTTGCGAGGTAGCGCAAGGAAACACGAAAGAAATGGCCCAACCCCCCCCATACACATGTATATACATACGTCCACACACGCAAATATACATACCTACACAGCTTTCCATGGTTTACCCCAGACGCTTCACATGCCCTGATTCAATCCACTGACAGCACGTCAACCCCGGTATACCACATCGCTCCAATTCACTCTATTCCTTGCCCTCCTTTCACCCTCCTGCATGTTCAGGCCCCGATCACACAAAATCTTTTTCACTCCATCTTTCCACCTCCAATTTGGTCTCCCTCTTCTCCTCGTTCCCTCCACCTCCGACACATATATCCTCTTGGTCAATCTTTCCTCACTCATTCTCTCCATGTGCCCAAACCACTTCAAAACACCCTCTTCTGCTCTCTCAACCACGCTCTTTTTATTTCCACACATCTCTCTTACCCTTACGTTACTCACTCGATCAAACCACCTCACACCACACATTGTCCTCAAACATCTCATTTCCAGCACATCCATTCTCCTGCGCACAACTCTATCCATAGCCCACGCCTCGCAACCATACAACATTGTTGGAACCACTATTCCTTCAAACATACCCATTTTTGCTTTCCGAGATAATGTTCTCGACTTCCACACATTCTTCAAGGCCCCCAGAATTTTCGCCCCCTCCCCCACCCTATGATCCACTTCCGCTTCCATGGTTCCATCCGCTGCCAGATCCACTCCCAGATATCTAAAACACTTCACTTCCTCCAGTTTTTCTCCATTCAAACTCACCTCCCAATTGACTTGACCCTCAACCCTACTGTACCTAATAACCTTGCTCTTATTCACATTTACTCTTAACTTTCTTCTTCCACACACTTTACCAAACTCAGTCACCAGCTTCTGCAGTTTCTCACATGAATCAGCCACCAGCGCTGTATCATCAGCGAACAACAAGTGACTCACTTCCCCTTTCTTCTCCCCCCCCTTCTCTCTCTCTCTCTTTCTCCTGCCAGGAGGAGGAGGTGTGGTGGTGTTGTGTCGTGGTCGTACGTACGTACGTCAGCATTACGTGTGCCTCCTGTTTTCCTCCGTTATGGTAAGTCTTCACAGTACTGCACCAGCCACCGACTGTGGTGGTAATGAGGGAACCCTCGAGGTTAAACCAACCCCCCCCCTCCACACACACACACACACACACACACACACACACACACACACACACACACACACACGCTCGCCAGACAGGAAACAGTTGACGTGGGGAAGACAGACTCAAGTGAAACAAAGTCTCGTTAGATGTATAATGACATATATAATGAAAGGGTAAGAGAGATGTGTGGTAATAAAAAGAGTGTGGTTGAGAGAGCAGAAGAGGGTTTCATCTGTAAACACCACACTGGCGACAAAGTATGATATACCAAATGGCGTCCTAGCTTCTTCTCTTCGATGTATATCAACTGACTGTTATATTTCTCTCTTGTGTCTTCCCTGATGATGTGATTATTACACGAAAGTGCACTTGGGAATTTTTCGTGTTTCATTTTCCCCGTGGACTCGTAGGAATATCTTGATCACGCGCAAAATTGCGATCCTTTCCAATATATATATATATATATATATATATATATATATATATATATATATATATATATATATATATATATATATATTTTATACTTTGTCGCCATTGTGGTGTTTACAGATGTCAGCGTTAGTGCCCAAGTAATCAAGGGCTCAGACCCCCCCATGGGATCGAATCCTGGCCGCGGCAGGTCAGCCCACAGCTAATCCCAGCCGTTTATCCTTCCTTTAAGAGTTGGTGCATGAATGGGCACCTGGCTTAAGGGGGCAACACGAGTGTAAAGCCTTCTCCTCGACTCACACACACACACACACACACACACACACACACACACAGACACACACACACACACACACACACACACCACGTACACTAACAACCATTACAATTACGACCTTCGGAACGTAACGAGGGATTGTTGTGTCTAGCGAAGACCTGGAGACCGGAGGCGGGTAATCAACCACACAGCACAACAGTCGTGCGTCACAACCGAAACTACACGGGCGCTCCTCCTCTCATTTTACGCACTTACGCCAACGCAAGGGGTTACGCAGGTCCTGGGAACTCTATATGGTAATTGGTGATGGGGAGGGAGAGCTCACAACACGGTCGGGGTTGTGACACGGTGACACATATATGATACATTGGGGGGGGGTTGTTTGTGACACGTGACACATTGGAGGGGTTATGACACGTGACACACATATGACACATTAGAGGGGTTATGACACGTGACACACATATGACACATTAGGGGGGTGTTGTGACATGCGACATATTGGAGGGGTTATGACACGTGACACACATATGACACATTGGGGGTGGTGGTGTTGTGACACGTGACACATTGGAGGGGTTATGACACGTGACACACATATGACACATTGGGGGAGGTGTTGTGACACGTGACACATTGGAGGGGTTATGACACGTGACACACATATGACACATTAGGGGGGTGTTGTGACATGCGACACATTGGAGGGGTTATGACACGTGACACACATATGACACATTGGGGGTGGTGTTGTGACACGTGACACATTGGAGGGGTTATGACACGTGACACACATATGACACATTGGAGGGGTTATGACACGTGACACACGTGACACATTGGAGGGGTTGTGACACGGTGACACACATATGACACATTGGGGGGTTATGACACGTGACACACATATGACACATTGGGGGGTTATGACACGTGACACACATATGACACATTAGGGTGGTGTGGTTATGACACGTGACACACATATGACACATTGGGGGGGGTGTTGTGACACGTGACACATTGGGGTACGTTCCGTGCCAATGTAAACATCGCCTGGCCTGGGGTCTGTCACGACAATGTTCTCCCACTTCCTCTATTACTCGTAAATGCTTCTTTCCCTCCTCCCTCACTCCCTCACTCGTCTCGTCATGTCCCCTGTCATGATTCTGTTTCCATGAAGGCCTGCCCTTGATGTGGGGGCCTTTGTCTGTCCCTGACTTGCACCCTCCAACGTGGGGGCCTTTGTGTGTCCCTCACTTGCACCCTCCAACGTGGGGGCCTTTGTGTGTCCCTGACTTGCACCCTCCAACGTGGGGGCCTTTGTCTGTCCCTGACTTGCACCCTCCAACGTGGGGGCCTTTGTGTGTCCCTGACTTGCACCCTCCAACGTGGGGGCCTTTGTCTGTCCCTGACTTAAACCCTCCAACGTAGGGGCCTTTGTGTGTCCCTCACTTGCACCCTCCAACGTGGGGGCCTTTGTGTGTCCCTGACTTGCACCCTCCAACGTGGGGGCCTTTGTGTGTCCCTGACTTGCACCCTCCAACGTGGGGGCCTTTGTGTGTCCCTCACTTGCACCCTCCAACGTGGGGGCCTTTGTGTGTCCCTCACTTGCACCCTCCAACGTAGGGGCCTTTGTGTGTCCCTCACTTGCACCCTCCAACGTGGGGGCCTTTGTGTGTCCCTGACTTGCACCCTCCAACGTGGGGGCCTTTGTCTGTCCCTGACTTGCACCCTCCAACGTGGGGGCCTTTGTGTGTCCCTGACTTGCACCCTCCAACGTGGGGGCCTTTGTCTGTCCCTGACTTAAACCCTCCAACGTAGGGGCCTTTGTGTGTCCCTCACTTGCACCCTCCAACGTGGGGGCCTTTGTGTGTCCCTGACTTGCACCCTCCAACGTGGGGGCCTTTGTCTGTCCCTGACTTGCACCCTCCAACGTGGGGGCCTTTGTGTGTCCCTTACTTGCACCCTCCAACGTGGGGGCCTTTGTGTGTCCCTGACTTGCACCCTCCAACGTAGGGGCCTTTGTGTGTCCCTTACTTGCACCCTCCTACGTAAAAGGGGAAAAAAAACAAGAGATACGATTATGTGTTGTGTATCCATCGCGAAGGAAGACTGGTGTGTTGGTCGTGGTGTGGAGGGTCACTGGTGTGTTGGTCGTGGTGTGGAGGATCACTGGTGTGTTGGTCGTGGTGTGGAGGGTCACTGGTGTGTTGGTCGTGGTGTGGAGGGTCACTGGTGTGTTGGTCGTGGTGTGGAGGGTCACTGGTGTGTTGGTCGTGGTGTGGAGGATCACTGGTGTGTTGGTCGTGGTGTGGAAGGTCACAGGTGTGTTGGTCGTGGTGTGGAGGGTCACTGGCGTGTTGGTCGTGGTGTGGAGGGTTACTGGTGTGTTGGTCGTGGTATGGAGGGTCACTGGTGTGTTGGTCGTGGTGTGGAGGGTCACTGGTGTGTTGGTCGTGGTGTGGAGGGTCACTGGTGTGTTGGTCGTGGTGTGGAGGGTCACTGGTGTGTTGGTCGTGGTGTGGAGGGTCACTGGTGTGTTGGTCGTGGTGTGGAGGGTCACTGGTGTGTTGGTCGTGGTGTGGAGGGTCACTGGTGTGTTGGTCGTGGTGTGGAGGGTCACTGGTGTGTTGGTCGTGGTGTGGAGGGTCACTGGTGTGTTGGTCGTGGTGTGGAGGGTCACTGGTGTGTTGGTCGTGGTGTGGAGGGTCACTGGTGTGTTGGTCGTGGTGTGGAGGGTCACTGGTGTGTTGGTCGTGGTGTGGAGGATCACTGGTGTGTTGGTCGTGGTGTGGAGGGTCACTGGTGTGTTGGTCGTGGTGTGGAGGGTCACTGGTGTGTTGGTCGTGGTGTGGAGGGTCACTGGTGTGTTGGTCGTGGTGTGGAGGGTCACTGGTGTGTTGGTCGTGGTGTGGAGGATCACTGGTGTGTTGGTCGTGGTGTGGAGGATCACTGGTGTGTTGGTCGTGGTGTGGAGGGTCACTGGTGTGTTGGTCGTGGTGTGGAGGGTCACTGGTGTGTTGGTCGTGGTGTGGAGGGTCACTGGTGTGTTGGTCGTGGTGTGGAGGATCACTGGTGTGTTGGTCGTGGTGTGGAAGGTCACAGGTGTGTTGGTCGTGGTGTGGAGGGTCACTGGTGTGTTGGTCGTGGTGTGGAGGGTCACTGGTGTGTTGGTCGTGGTGTGGAGGGTCACTGGTGTGTTGGTCGTGGTGTGGAGGGTCACTGGTGTGTTGGTCGTGGTGTGGAGGGTCACTGGTGTGTTGGTCGTGGTGTGGAGGGTCACTGGTGTGTTGGTCGTGGTGTGGAGGGTCACTGGTGTGTTGGTCGTGGTGTCGAGGGTTACTGGTGTGTTGGTCGTGGTGTGGAGGGTCACTGGTGTGTTGGTCGTGGTGTGGAGGGTCACTGGTGTGTTGGTCGTGGTGTGGAGGGTCACTGGTGTGTTGGTCGTGGTGTGGAGGATCACTGGTGTGTTGGTCGTGGTGTGGAAGGTCACAGGTGTGTTGGTCGTGGTGTGGAGGGTCACTGGTGTGTTGGTCGTGGTGTGGAGGGTCACTGGTGTGTTGGTCGTGGTGTGGAGGATCACTGGTGTGGTGGTCGTGGTGTGGAAGGTCACAGGTGTGTTGGTCGTGGTGTGGAGGGTCACTGGTGTGTTGGTCGTGGTGTGGAGGATCACTGGTGTGTTGGTCGTGGTGTGGAGGGTCACTGGTGTGTTGGTCGTGGTGTGGAGGGTCACTGGTGTGTTGGTCGTGGTGTGGAGGGTGTTGTACACCTCGGGGGGGGGGGGGACATGGCCCTCAGGTGGCTGGTGGGTTGGTCGCACACCCAGTGGTACGAGGCACAGGTAGATAGATAGATAGATAGATAGATAGATAGGTAGATAGATAGATGGGGCAAAGGTAGGAAGACGTCCTTTCCTGCGTGGCTGCCAGAGTCATCTCAAGTACACCTGTTGTCCCCAGACGGTGGTCAGGATCCCTGTTGTCCCCAGACGGTGGTCAGGACCCCAGTTGTCCCCAGACGGTGGTCAGGATCCCTGTTATCCCCAGACGGTGGTCAGGATCCCAGTTGTCCCCAGACGGTGATCAGGATCCCTGTTGTCCCCAGACGGTGGTCAGGATCCCTGTTGTCCCCAGACGGTGGTCAGGATCCCTGTTGTCCCCAGACGGTGGTCAGGATCCCAGTTGTCCCCAGACGGTGGTCAGGACCCCTGTTGTCCCCAGACGGTGGTCAGGATCCCTGTTGTCCCCAGACGGTGGTCAGGACCCCTGTTGTCCCCAGACGGTGGTCAGGATCCCTGTTGTCCCCAGACGGTGGTCAGGATCCCTGTTGTCCCCAGACGGTGGTCAGGATCCCCTGTTGTCCCCAGACGGTGGTCAGGACCCCTGTTGTCCCCAGACGGTGGTCAGGATCCCTGTTGTCCCCAGACGGTGGTCAGGACCCCAGTTGTCCCTAGACGATGGTCAGGATCCCAGTTGTCCCCAGACGGTGGTCAGGATCCCTGTTGTCCCCAGACGGTGGTCAGGATCCCAGTTGTCCCCAGACGGTGGTCAGGACCCCTGTTGTCCCCAGACGGTGGTCAGGATCCCTGTTGTCCCCAGACGGTGGTCAGGATCCCAGTTGTCCCCAGACGGTGGTCAGGACCCCTATTGTCCCCAGACGGTGGTCAGGATCCCTGTTGTCCCCAGACGGTGGTCAGGACCCCAGTTGTCCCTAGACGGTGGTCAGGATCCCTGTTGTCCCCAGACGGTGGTCAGGATCCCTGTTGTCCCCAGACGGTGGTCAGGATCCCAGTTGTCCCCAGACGGTGGTCAGGACCCCTGTTGTCCCCAGACGGTAGTCAGGATCCCCTGTTGTCCCCAGACGGTGGTCAGGACCCCTGTTGTCCCCAGACGGTGGTCAGGATCCCTGTTGTCCCCAGACGGTGGTCAGGATCCCTGTTGTCCCCAGACGGTGGTCAGGACCCCTGTTGTCCCCAGACGGTGGTCAGGACCCCTGTTGTCCCCAGACGGTGGTCAGGATCCCTGTTGTCCCCAGACGGTGGTCAGGATCCCTGTTGTCCCCAGACGGTGGTCAGGAACCCAGTTGTCCCCAGACGGTGGTCAGGATCCCCTGTTGTCCCCAGACGGTGGTCAGGATCCCCTGTTGTCCCCAGACGGTGGCCAGGATCCCCTGTTGTCCCTAGACGGTGGTCAGGATCCCAGTTATCCCCAGACGGTGGTCAGGATCCCTGTTGTCCCCAGACGGTGGTTAGGATCCCTGTTGTCCCCAGACGGTGGTCAGGATCCCCTGTTGTCCCCAGACGGTGGTCAGGATCCCTGTTGTCCCCAGACGGTGGTCAGGATCCTTGTCCCCAGACGGTGGTCAGGACCCTTGTTGTCCCCAGACGGTGGTCAGGATCCCTGTTGTCCCCAGACGGTGGTCAGTACCCCTGTTGTCCCCAGACGGTGGTCAGGACCCCTGTTGTCCCCAGACGGTGGTCAGGATCCCCTGTTGTCCCCAGACGGTGGTCAGGATCCCCTGTTGTCCCCAGTCGGTGGTCAGGATCCCCTGTTGTCCCTAGACGGTGGTCAGGATCCCAGTTGTCCCCAGACGGTGGTCAGGATCCCTGTTGTCCCCAGACGGTGGTCAGGATCCCTGTTGTCCCCAGACGGTGGTCAGGATCCCCTGTTGTCCCCAGACGGTGGTCAGTACCCCTGTTGTCCCCAGACGGTGGTCAGGATCCCTGTTGTCCCCAGACGGTGTTCAGGACCCCTTTTATCCCCAGACGGTGGTCAGGACCCCAGTTGTCCCCAGACGGTGGTCAGGACCCCAGTTGTCCCCAGACGGTGGTCAGGACCCCAGACGGTGGTCAGGACCCCAGTTGTCCCCAGACGGTGGTCAGGATCCTTGTTGTCCCCAGACGGTGGTCAGGACCCCAGACGGTGGTCAGGACCCCGGTTGTCCCCAGACGGTGGTCAGGACATCTGTTGTCCCCAGATGGTGGTCAGGATCCCAGTTGTCCCCAGACGGTGGCCAGGACCCCAGTTGTCCCCAGACGGTGGTCAGGACCCCAGACGATGGTCAGGACCCCAGTTGTCCCCAGACGATGGTCAGGACCCCAGACGGTGGTCAGGACCCCAGTTGTTGTCCCCAGACGGTGGTCAGGACCCCTGTTGTCCCCAGACGGTGGTCAGGACCCCTGTTGTCCCCAGACGATGGTCAGGACCCCAGACGGTGGTCAGGACCCCAGTTGTTGTCCCCAGACGGTGGTCAGGACCCCTGTTGTCCCCAGACGGTTGTCAGGACCCCAGTTGTCCCCAGACGATGGTCAGGACCCCAGACGGTGGTCAGGACCCCAGTTGTCCCCAGACGGTGGTCAGGATCCCTGTTGTCCCCAGACGGTGGTCAGGATCCCTGTTGTCCCCAGACGGTGGTCAGGATCCCTGTTGTCCCCAGACGGTGGTCAGGATCCCTGTTGTCCCCAGACGGTGGTCAGGATCCCTGTTGTCCCCAGACGGTGGTCAGGACCCCAGTTGTCCCTAGACGATGGTCAGGACCCCAGACGGTGGTCAGGACCCCAGTTGTCCCCAGACGGTGGTCAGGACCCCAGACGGTAGTCAGGACCCCAGTTGTCCCCAGACGGTGGTCAGGATCCCTGTTGTCCCCAGACGGTGGTCAGGATCCCTGTTGTCCCCAGACGGTGGTCAGGACCCCTGTTGTCCCCAGACGGTGGTCAGGACCCCAGTTGTCCCCAGACGATGGTCAGGACCCCAGACGGTGGTCAGGACCCCAGTTGTCCCCAGACGGTGGTCAGGATCCCTGTTGTCCCCAGACGGTGGTCAGGATCCCTGTTGTCCCCAGACGGTGGTCAGGATCCCTGTTGTCCCCAGACGGTGGTCAGGATCCCTGTTGTCCCCAGACGGTGGTTAGGACCCCAGTTGTCCCCAGACGATGGTCAGGACCCCAGACGGTGGTCAGGACCCCTGTTGTCCCCAGACGGTGGTCAGGACCCCAGACGGTGGTCAGGACCCCAGTTGTCCCCAGACGGTGGTCAGGACCCCTGTTGTCCCCAGACGGTGGTCAGGATCCCAGTTGTCCCCAGACGATGGTCAGGACCCCAGACGGTGGTCAGGACCCCTGTTGTCCCCAGACGGTGGTCAGGACCCCAGACGGTGGTCAGGACCCCAGTTGTCCCCAGACGGTGGTCAGGACCCCTGTTGTCCCCAGACGGTGGTCAGGACCCCAGTTGTCCCCAGACGATGGTCAGGACCCCAGACGGTGGTCAGGACCCCTGTTGTCCCCAGACGGTGGTCAGGACCCCAGACGGTGGTCAGGACCCCAGTTGTCCCCAGACGGTGGTCAGGACCGTGTTGTCCCCAGACGGTGGTCATATTAAGTGTAACAAGTATAACAATATCAGGAAGTTAATGTGGGACGTAAGTGTGTGTACTCCAGCGTCCCGGGTGTTGCTGGGTGGCTGGCTGACCACCCGCCTGCCAGTGGCCCAGACCCTGACCACAGCTGTCCATTACATGGCTTTATATGGCAAAGGAAAGTCATGCCAGTGGGTGATAATTGGATTATATCTCAGTGGTTATTACGACTGGTGGAGGTGGTGGTTCATAGGCTTTTGCTCATGTGGATTTGTGATACATGTTTGACGGTGGCTTATGTGGATTTGTGATACATGTTTGACGTTTAGTTATGTGGATTGTGATACATGTTTGACGTTTGTTTATGTGGATTGTGATACATATTTGACGTTTGGTTATGTGGATTTGTGATACATATTTGACGTTGGCTTATGTGGATTTGTGATACATATTTGACGTTGGCTTATGTGGATTGTGATACATATTTGACGTTTGGTTATGTGGATTGTGATACATATTTGACGTTTGGTTATGTGGATTGTGATACATGTTTGACGTTTGGTTATGTGGATTGTGATACATATTTGACGTTTGTTTATGTGGATTTGTGATACATATTTGACGTTTGTTTATGTGGATTGTGATACATATTTGACGTTTGCTTATGTGGATTTGTGATACATATTTGACGTTTGTTTATGTGGATTTGTGATACATATATGACGTTTGTTTATGTGAATTGTGATGATACATATTTGACGTTGGCTCATGTGGATTTGTGATACATATTTGACGTTGGCTTATGTGGATTTGTGATACATATTTGACGTTTGCTTATGTGGATTGTGATACATATTTGACGTTGGCTTATGTGGATTGTGATACATATTTGACGTTTGCTTATGTGGATTGTGATACATATTTGACGTTTGCTTATGTGGATTGTGATACATATTTGACGTTTGCTTATGTGGATTGTGATACATATTTGACGTTTGCTTATGTGGATTTGTGATACATATTTGACGTTTGCTTATGTGGATTGTGATACATATTTGACGTTTATGTGGATTGTGATGATACATATTTGACGTTTGCTTATGTGGATTGTGATACATATTTGACGTTGGCTTATGTGGATTGTGATACATATTTGACGTTTGCTTATGTGGATTGTGATACATATTTGACGTTTGCTTATGTGGATTGTGATACATATTTGACGTTTGCTTATGTGGATTTGTGATACATATTTGACGTTGGCTTATGTGGCTTGTGATACATATTTGACGTTGGCTTATGTGGATTGTGATACATATTTGACGTTGGCTTATGTGGATTGTGATACATATTTGACGTTTGCTTATGTGGATTTGTGATACATATTTGACGTTTGCTTATGTGGATTGTGATACATATTTGACGTTGGCTTATGTGGATTTGTGATACATATTTGACGTCGGCTTATGTGGATTTGTGATACATATTTGACGTTTGCTTATGTGGATTGTGATACATATTTGACGTTTGCTTATGTGGATTGTGATGATACATATTTGACGTTTATGTGGATTTGTGATACATATTTGACGTTTGTTTATGTGGATTGTGATACATATTTGACGTTTGGTTCCCTATAGGAATGTGTTAGTGTTCACAAGTGCTGGCAGGGTCCTCCATGTGGTATATATATATATATATATATATATATATATATATATATATATATATATATATATATATATATATATATTCTGTTTTCTGTCGTTATTATTTCCTGTAGTAGGTGTAGGTGTAGTAGTTTACCTCATGACTGAACCGTTGTTCAGAAACCTTACCAAGATGTGAACGATGCGTGACGTGGAGGATAGACGTGACGGCCGGGCGTGGGACCAGACTGGGGATGGGTTTGTTTTGTCCCCAGTGTGGCCCTGACCAGACTGTGGATGATAGGACCCCGTTGGTCAGGCTTAGGATGGGTTTGTTGTGTCCCCAGTGTGGCTGTGACCTGACTGGGGATGGGTTTGTTATGTCCCCAGTGTGGCTGTGAACTGACTGGGAATGACAGGACCCCGGGTCAGGCTTGGGATGGGTTTGTTGTGTCCCCAGTGTGGCTGTGACCTGACTAGGGATGGGTTTGTTATGTCCCCAGTGTGGCTGTGACCTGACTAGGGATGGGTTTGTTATGTCCCCAGTGTGGCTGTGACCAGACTGGGGATGACACGACCCCGGGCCAGGCTTGGGATGGGTTTGTTGTATCCCCAGTGTGGCTGTGACCTGACTGGGGATGGGTTTGTTATGTCCCCAGTGTGGCTGTGACCAGACTGGGGATGACACGACCCCGGGCCAGGCTTGGGATGGGTTTGTTGTATCCCCAGTGTGGTTGTGACCAGACTGGGGATGGGTTTGTTGTGTCCCCATTGTGGCTGAGACCAGACTAGGGATGACAGAACTCCGTTGGCCAGGCTTAGGATGGGTTTGTTATGTCCCCAGTGTGGCTGTGACCAGACTGGGGATGACAGGACAACGGGCCAGGCTTAGGATGGGTTTGTTGTGTCCCCAGTGTGGCTGTGACCAGACTGGGGATGACAGGACCCTGGCCGGGCTGCCGGGCTTTGGCCTGCTGAGGATGGACCGAGCCCCTCAAGTGATTGTTGACTTTATGAATATCGAGTTATAGGAATCTGGTTGGTGGTGCTCCACGGTGGCTGGACATGACCAGAAGCCTTCTTCAGGTATGATGGAGTGGAGGCCGTATCTGACGTCTCCCTCGTGGGACGACAGTGCTGGAAAATGCACTTGGGGTCTTCGATCAGAATGTGTGATGGTGTACGAAATCCAAGCTCATATTCTGTTCTCTCTCTCTCTCTCTCTCTCTCTCTCTCTCTCTCTCTCTCTCTCTCTCTCTCTCGTATATATATATATATATATATATATATATATATATATATATATATATATATATATATATATATATATATATATATTTTTTTTTTTTTTTTTTTTCTTTCTTTCAAACTATTCGCCATTTCCCGCATTAGCGAGGTAGCGTTAAGAACAGAGGACTGGGCCTTTGAGGGAATATCTTCACCTGGCCCAGTTCTCTGTTCCTTCTTTTGGAAAATTAAAAAAAAAAACGAGAGGGGAGAATTTCCAGCCTCCCGCTCCCTCCCCTTTTAGTCGCCCTCTACGACACGCAGGGAATACGTGGGAAGTATTCTTTCTCCCCTATCCCCAGGGAAAATATATATATATATATATATATATATATATATATATATATATATATATATATATATATATATATATATATATATATATTCCTATGAGTCCACGGAGAAGATGAAACACGATAAGTTCCCAAGTGCACTTTCATGTGATAATCACATCATCAGGGGAGATACAAAGGAATATAATTCAGTTGATATACAACGAAGAGACGTAGCTAGGACGCCAGTTTCCAGCGTTTACGGGGTAGCGCCAGGAACGGACGAAGGAAGGCCACATTCGCTCGCGTCCATACTCTAGCTGTCATGTGCAATGCACCGAAACCACTGTTCCCTCTCCACATCCAGGCCCCACAGACCATTCTTTGGTCTGTGGGCCGCTTCATATGCCCCCTGTTCAGCCCACTGACATTACATCGAAACCTTTATATCAGTCTTGTTCCAATTTACTCTATCCCTTGCACGCCTTTCACCCTCCTGCATGTTCAGGCCCCAATCGCTTTCACTCCATCCTTCCACCTCCAGTTTGGTCTCCCACTTCTCCTTGGTCCCTCCGCCTCTGTAATATCAAGCCACTGGGGTCTGAGGAAGACCCTTTGTGACCCCTGTAATGCTTTTACGCTACCGCTCACAGGAGGAGCATTGAGGGGGGGCGGGGGTTGGGGGGGGGGGGCGTCAGGCTGTCCGTGAATACGTACATCACGGTGGGCAACACTGTATACATCCGGGTCTACACCACCGTACGTACGTACGTACGTACCATAGTGGTCATGATGGCTGCAGGAAGTGTGTTAAGCAGTCTTGCCCCCCCGGGATCTTCAAAGTGTTAAATGATTTTTACTCTTATCGCATCATTACATAAGAGTCTTAATACCCCTGTCGTGCCATTAGGGAAATTATTCTTTGAACGTAGGTCAGGGACCATGTATTGTAGGTTTCGCTAAGTGTGGATAATGCTATGCCTCTCTCCCTCCCTCCCGCTCGTCCGCCTGAGCGGTAAAGTAATTTCAGTCGTCTGCTTCATGAATTCAGTTCCTTCACCGCGTCACACGGGTCGTGAGTGATCTCTACATGATTTGTAACTATATACTTTCTACCCCTCATATTTCTACCTCCCTTGTAAGGCGATGTTGATCACAGAGCGGGATTGTATCTGTGATTGTATTTAACACCTTGAAGAGCGTCAACATTAGGGATCCTGTCTTGTTCTTGAAGGTCCGCAGGATCCAGCCTGTCATCTTTTTCCGACGAAGCAACTGCTGCCTCATTTTGCCCACTGTTACTCCGAGATCTCTCATTATATCTGATGGTGATGCAGAGGTGT
>NC_092289.1:7358946-7376446 GCF_036320965.1 Panulirus ornatus | reverse complement strand
TTTGTGGGGGGAGACAGCTGGGAGTGTGGCCCACTCTCTGGGGGTGTGTGGAGTGGGGCGATGCCAGCCAGCTAGTGTCGCACTCTTGCTGCTGGGGCAACGATGTAGAGGTATCTGGAGGTATCTGGGGTCGGTACCCTGTACCCTACTGGTTTCTGGGGGTACACGGTACCTGGGGTCTGTACCCTGCACCCTACTGGCTTCTAGGGGTACACGGTACCTAGGGTCGGTACCGTGTACCCTACTGGCTTCTGGCGGTACACGGTACCTGGGGTCTGTACCCTGTACCTTACTGGTTTCTGGGGGTACACGGTACCTGGGGTCGGTACCTTGTACCCTACTAGTTTCTGGGGGTACACGGTACCTGGGTCGGTGCCGTGTACCCTGCTGGCTTCTGGGGGTACACGGTACGTGCGGGTAGACATAGTGTGTGGTACAGTGAGACATTGTATGTCTGGGGTGAGCCATGTATCCAGTTGATCATGACCCTCCCCTTATGTCTGGGGTGAGCCATGTATCCAGTTGGCCATGACCCCCCTTCATGTGGCAGGCCAACCCTAGACGTTAGAAGACAGGGGTTGGGAAACAGATGGGCACTGCGCCACCATCTGCGCCACCTGTAGGATCAGGACCTGCGCCACCTGCACCACCTGGACCTCTCGTGGCTGGCGTTTCACTGTGGTGGCGAGAGTCGAGTCCCCACCCCCAGGTCACCATGCCTGCCCGGGGACTGTGGGCGGTTGGGGGGACTCATGGCTCGGTTAACACCGGACTATAAGGGTGGGCGGGGGGCGGGGGGGTGTGTGCTAATGACGGCATGACACTGGCGAGGGGAGGAGGGGGGAGGGGGGGTGTGTGTGTCATGCCACACCGTGTGGGCAAGATTTTTACGGTCGTAGGTGTGCCTGAGGAGGGAGCGGGGGAATGGCTTTATAACTGGTGCTCTCTCAGCCTGTCGTCGCCCTCTCCTCTGTTTGAACATGGCACACGCACGGAGAGAGAGAGAGAGAGAGAGAGAGAGAGAGAGAGAGAGAGAGAGAGAGAGAGAGAGAGAGAGAGAGAGAGAGGTGGTTGGCAGCGTGGGAGGGTGGGTCAGCACACAAGATCATGCTGGTCCTCCCCAGCACTTGATGCAGACCTTTCCACCCCCCCTGGGTGTCACCCAGCACTTGATGCAGACCTTTCCACCTCCACCCCCTGGGTGTCACCCAGCACTTGATGCAGACCTTTCCCCGGGTGTCACCCAGCACTTGATGCAGACCTTTCCCCGGGTGTCACCCAGCACTTGATGCAGACCTTTCCCCGGGTGTCACCCAGCACTTGATGCAGACCTTTCCACGGGTGTCACCCAGCACTTGATGCAGACCTTTCCCCGGGTGTCACCCAGCACTTGATGCAGACTTTTCCCCGGGTGTCACCCAGCACTTGATGCAGACCTTTCCCCGGGTGTCACCCAGCACTTGATGCAGACCTTTCCCCGGGTGTCACCCAGCACTTGATGCAGACCTTTCCCCGGGTGTCACCCAGCACTTGATGCAGACCTTTCCCCGGGTGTCACCCAGCACTTGATGCAGACCTTTCCCCGGGTGTCACCCAGCACTTGATGCAGGGCAGCCAGCGTCCTGCTGGGGGTCCTCCTCAATGACCAGTTCGACAGTCGTGTGTCATTTGCCCTCCTGCTCCCCGTAGCGTTAGGGCGGCTGGGCACGTTATCTCTACCGGAGGGTCGACCTTGAGTCATCTTTACGGCTGAACGTGGAGGAGGCAGGAGGAGGAGGGAGCAGGAGGAGGAGGAGGGAGCAGGAGGAGGAGGAGTCCTCACTCGTTGTCGCCGTGGACAGGTAAACCTCGAGGAGACGCATCGCGCACGGGGGCAGAAGTGCCGTGGCTGACCATCGCTGGTAGTGCCTGCGCAGAAGATTCATTTACGTCCCAATTTACGCAGGGGGGAGAGGGGGAGTGGGGGGCTGGGGTAACTAGGTCGGCCGACATATATTTTTTGTCACAGCTTGGTAGTGGGTGAGTGATACTTTCCTTCCCCGGGGTGATGACGTCCCTGTGTGGGCAACACATGAAGCCAGGTGCCGTTGCATGCGATTGTATTGGCCGGGAGTGGCTTATGAAGTCGGGAACTCCCCCGCGCGGTATACCGGCTCTGCTGGCTTACCCTCACTCCTGATGGTCAATATAGTGTACCGGATTCATATCCAGTTTAACGTTTTCCATCGTTGTCTGCACCCCACCCATACTCGCTCCAGGTGCTCCGGCCTCCAGCAGGGGGTCGGGAGCGGCAGGTCCTCACGCCACCTCGGTCCCTGGGTGTCACCCAGCACTTGATGCAGACCTACCCAACCCCTTGGGTGTCACCCAGCACTTGGTGCAGACCTTTCCACCCCGTGTCACCCAGCACTTGATGCAGACCTTCTTTAACTCCCGGGTGTCTGTCACCCAGCACTTGATGCAGACCTTTCCACCCCCCCTGGGTGTCACCCAGCACTTGATGCAGACCTTTCCACCTCCCCCCGGGTGTCACCCAGCACTTGATGCAGACCTTCCCACCTCCCCGGATGTCACCCAGCACTTGATGCAGACCTTTCCACCTCCCCCGGGTGTCACCCAGCACTTGATGCAGACCTTTCCACCTCCACCCCTCGGGTGTCACCCAGCACTTGATGCAGACCTTCCCAACCCCCCTTGGGTGTCACCCAGCACTTGATGCAGACCTTTCCAACCCCCAGGTGTCACCCAGCACTTGATGCAGACCTTCCCACCTCCCCCGGGTGTCACCCAGCGCTTGATGCAGACCTTTCCACCTCCACCCCTCGGGTGTCACCCAGCACTTGATGCAGACCTTCCCAACCCCCCTGGGTGTCACCTAGCACTTGATGCAAACCTTCTCAACCCCCCGGGTGTCACCCAGCACTTGATGCAGACCTTCCCACCTCCCCCGGGTGTCACCCAGCACTTGATGCAGACCTTTCCACCTCCACCCCTCGGGTGTCACCCAGCACTTGATGCAGACCTTCCCAACCCCCCTGGGTGTCACCTAGCACTTGATGCAAACCTCAACCCCCCGGGTGTCACCCAGCACTTGATGCAGACCTTTCCACCCCCCCTGGGTGTCACCCAGCACTTGATGGAGGCCCCACCCCCCTGTCACCCAGCACTTGATGCAGACCTTCCCAACTCCCTGGTGTCACCCAGCACTTGATGCAGACCTTTCCAACCCCCCGGGTGTCACCCAGTACTTGATGCAGACCTTTCCAACCCCCCGGGTGTCACCCAGCACTTGATGCAGACCTTCCCAACTCCCTGGTGTCACCCAGCACTTGATGCAGACCTTTCCAACCCCCCGGGTGTCACCCAGTACTTGATGCAGACCTTTCCACCTCCACCCCTCGGGTGTCACCCAGCACTTGATGTAGACCTTTCCCCGGGTGTCACCCAGCACTTGATGCAGACCTCGCCAACTCCCGGGTTTATTTCTGGACACGTCCAGTGGTGTGGGTGCTTTGATATTTACATGTGATTATTCTGTGAATAAGTTGAGGACGAGGGATTGTGTTGCCTGTGTGTGTCGTCCACCTCCGTGACAACATGCGTGTCCGCATCTTGCTGAAATTATACACCTGAATATGTCCTCACGCGCTGTGTGATACGTGGCGTCTCGCCTTCGTGTGCAGATGAGCGCTTCAGCATCCCACTGAGAGCAAGTCGATCCGATGCCCATGACCGACCCACAGAGGCGCGCGGAACCATGATCTGTTGATGCCCTGTGTTGATTGAGGTGTTGGCTGGGGTGGCTATAGTACGGTGCGATGACGCCGTGTCCTCTTGTGTTTCCCCCCTTGTGTTCCCCGTCGTCTGGAGGAACTGGTGTACTCGTACACTTGTTCACTGTACATCGCGACCCTTGGGGAATGATGACCTGGCCTCTTGATGGCGTGCTAAAAAGGGTCAGGTGAAAGGGTATACCACTTATATCTCAGGGGTAGGAGGAGGAGTTGTTCCCTCCTCCGTCAGAGCGGGACGATAGCGTGTTCAAGAGGCCAACCAGAAGCACTTGATATGCTGTTGCTGCCACGCTCAACTCTTGGTTTCCTCGTAAAGTTTTCGATGTGAGAGGCCGTGACCCTGGCGCGTAGGTCACGGATGACACAGGAGGTGGTAGGTGCCTTGTATACATACCACCCGACCCAAGTCACCTCACTGATACCTAGTGTGTGTGTGTGTGTGTGTGTGTGTGTGTGTGTGTGTGTGTGTGTGTGTTTGTATACAAGGGAAGTGAGGTAGGTGATCAAAACCGGAGGGCAAAATGATACAGAAGGGGTATGAGTTCAAGTGAGATTTGAGAAGACAGGCTCAGCAGGAGTCCCGTGGTGCTGGGGAAGGTGCATAAGGTGAAGCAGGAACCTCCCGCGGGAGATGCCCACGCTCCTACGTCTACGTGGAGCTCTTGTAGAGGTGCTGGTAGGGACGTAGAGGTGCTGGTAGGGATGTAGAGGTGCTGGTAGGGATGTAGAGGTGCTGGTAGGGATGTAGAGGTGCTGGTAGGGACGTAGAGGTGCTGGTAGGGATGTAGAGGTGCTGGTAGGGATGTAGAGGTGTTGGTAGGGATGTAGAGGTGCTGGTAGGGATGTAGAGGTGCTGGTAGGGACGTAGAGGTGCTGGTAGGGATGTAGAGGTGCTGGTAGGGATGTAGAGGTGTTGGTAGGGATGTAGAGGTGCTGGTAGGGACGTAGAGGTGCTGGTAGGGACGTAGAGGTGCTGGTAGGGATGTAGATGTGCTGGTAGGGACGTAGAGGTGCTGGTAGGGATGTAGATATGCTGGTAGGGATGTAGAGGTGCTGGTAGGGATGTAGAGGTGCTGGTAGGGATGTAGAGGTGCTGGTAGGGATGTAGAGGTGCTGGTAGGGACGTAGAGGTGCTGGTAGGGATGTAGAGGTGCTGGTAGGGATATAGAGGTGTTGGTAGGGATGTAGATGTGCTGGTAGGGATGTAGAGGTGCTGGTAGGGATGTAGATGTGCTGGTAGGGATGTAGAGGTGCTGGTAGGGACGTAGAGGTGCTGGTAGGGATGTAGAGGTGTTGGTAGGGATGTAGAGGTGCTGGTAGGGATGTAGAGGTGCTGGTAGGGATGTAGAGGTGCTGGTAGGGATGTAGAGGTGCTGGTAGGGATGCAGAGGTGCTGGTAGGGATGTAGAGGTGCTGGTAGGGATGTAGAGGTGCTGGTAGGGATGTAGAGGTGCTGGTAGGGATGTAGAGGTGTTCGTTATACCGTGAAGGTGCCTCTAGTTTTATACACAACCGTACATCAGTCCATTTTTTCATTAGCTTAAATTCGCGGTGTTGTTTACGTCCATATTCATAAATCATCACTTGCCTCGTAGTGACGTGCCCTCTGGTGGTATGGTATGTACCAGTCCCTGCTCCTAACGACGCCCAGGCAAATTCCATTGTCGGCCCCCCCAGTTACTTATTTGTGGACACCGTAACGTGTTTATGTGTGTGTGAACCTCCTGCTGCAGTGTGTGTGTGTGTGTGTGTGTGTGAGGGGCAGGGTGTGGGGGGGAGCCATTGTGTTCCTCGGGTAAACACAGTCTCCTGGAATCTAAACATACCGGCCATTACGAAGTGTCTTTCCTCGTCCCATTGCCCAACTTAATACAGAATCCGAGATTTTCATTTCATATATATATATATATATATATATATATATATATATATATATATATATATATATATATATATATATATATATATATATATACTTTTTTGACAATACTTGATCGCCGTTTCTTGAGTTAGCTTGGTAGTGCCAGGAACAGACGAAGAAAGGCTGCATCCACTCTTATCCAGTATCTAGGCGTTCAATACACACAAACCACAGCTTCCTATCCACATCCAGGCCCTACAGATCTTTCCATGGTTTACCCCGGCCGCTTCACATACCCACTGATAGCATTTTGACCCTCTATACTACAGTGTTCCAATTTACCCTATCCCGTGCTTGCCTCTCACCCTCCTGCATGTTCAGGCCCCGATCACTCAAATTCTGTTTCATTCCGTTCTTCCGTCTCCTTCAGGTCACTCCATCAGGTCACCTTCCATCACCGTATTTTCCTCAAGCATTGCATATCCAACATCTCCACTCTCATCCGCACTGCCTCATCTGTGGGTGCATGCCTCGCATCCACATAACTTCGTTGGGAGCGTTATACTTTCAGTCATACCTATTCAAGCCCTCCCACTTAACGAACTCTCTTTCCACACATTCCTTACTGCTCCCAGAACCTTCGCCCCCTCACCCACCCTATGACTCCCTTCCACTTCCATGGTTCCATTTGTCGCCATGTCCACTCCCAGTTAACCAGAACACTTTACTTTCTCCATTATTTCCGTTCAAAGTCACACCCCTACTACCGTGTCTCTTAAGTCTGCTAAACCTTATAACCTTGCACATATTTGCTTTTATTCTCAGCTTCCTCCTTTCACACACTCCTCCAATCTCAGTCACCAACTTCTTCAGTTTCTCACTCGAATCTGTCACCAGTACTGTGTCATCAGCAACTGACTCTCTTTCCACACCTCCTCATCACCTACAGGCTGCAAACTCGCCCCTTTCTTCAAGACTAACATTTACTTCCTTCACCCGCCCATTTCTAAACAAATTAAACAGCCATGGTGATATCACACACCCTGCCGCAGTCCATTTTTCACTTGGAACCACTAACTCTCATCTCGTCCTACTCGTACACATGCCTTACACCCTTGATAAAAACTTTTCACTGCTTCAAGCAGCTTTCCTTCCACACTGTATATTCTTAAGACCTTCCATAAGGCGTCTCTATCAACCGTATCGTAGGCTTTCGCCAGACCCATAAATGCCACATACAAATCACTCTGTTTGTCTAAGTATTTCTCACACATTCTGTAAAGCAATCGCCTGATGCACACATCCTTCGCCACTTCTGAAACCATATTGTTCCTCCCTAATCTGATGCTCTGTACATGCCTTCACCCTCTCAATCAATACCCCTCCATACAATTTACCAAGTATACTCAATAAACTTATGCATCTCTGTAGTTAGGATCCTCACATTTGTCTTACTTGCCTTTAGACAGTGGCATTATACATTTATTCCGCCAATCCTCAGGCACTTCACCACGATCCATACGTACATTGAATATCGTAACTTTATCACTGAGCAGCGCAGTCAGCCCCTTTTTAATAAATTCAACTGCAATACCACTCCAGCCGCTTTGCCACATTTCGTCGTACGCAAGGCTTTCACTACCTCTTCCCCATTCGCCAAATCACTTTCCATGACTCTGTCCATGACTCACCCAAACACCGAACATCTGCCACCCTATCAACAAACACGATCAACAGTCCTTCAAAATACTCCATCATCTCCTCACTTCATCACTCCTTGTTACCACTTTCCCATTTGCCCCCTTCTCCGATGTTCCCATTTGTTCTCTTGTTTTCCTCACACTATTGACCTCCTTCCAATACATCTTTCTCTTCATAAAGTTTGCCGATACACTCTCACCTCAACTGTCTTTTCGCTCTTTTTTCCCCTCCTGCACCTTCCTCTGGACCTCACGCCACTTTTCTCTTGTACATCGCCCAGTCATTTGTACTCCATCCCTGTAAGGATAGCCCACATGCCTCTCTTTTCTCTTTCACCAGCAACTTCGGCATTCCACCTCTCGCTCTGTCGCACATGCCAGCACTGCTTCCTTGAATACTTCTCATTCCTCACCCGTTTGGCTTAATTTCACCCTTTGACGTTCTACAATCAGTCTCTCGTGTGATTTCTCTACACAAGTCTCTTCTCCAGGGTCACTTACTCTCACCATTCTCTTCTCTCCCGTAACGTTTCCTCTTTTTCGTAAACTTCTAAAAATCTTCAGCCTCGCCTCCACACAGTAATGATCAGACATCCCACCAGCTGCCCCAACTCAACACGTTCACATCCAAAAGTCTCTCTTTCTCTCTCTTTTGCACGCCTGTCGGTTCATATGAATCCAACAGTGCCCGCTGGCCATCTTTTCCAACTCACACACGTATTCTTGTGTCCTGTTTGTTTTTCCCTCTTACATTAAAGCAGGTATTCCCAGTCACCAGTCCTTCTTACAGCGCGCGGCACCACAAGCTGTTCACGAGTTCCATTCACTCTGCCGATTGCTCCATGTCCCCCTGCGATACCCTCAGCTGCCACATTACTCACCCTTGCCTTTAAGTCACCCATTATTAATACCTGTTCTCTTGCATATATATATATATATATATATATATATATATATATATATATATATATATATATATATATATATATATATGATTTTTTTAATGGTGTGTAGGATTGTTTCAGTGGGATTTTTCTCCAGTGTTTATTGTGTGGTGATTAGATTTGGTGGTCAGAAGTCGAAAGCCATGTTTTTCTTTGGCCCTTTTCAGTAATGCACGTTCGTACGCGACTCGCTAGAGAGGGATTTACACTCTTGTGCTTGTGATGGTCCCGTTGGTGAGGTGTGGGGGTGGGGGAGGGAGGGTTGTGGGAGTGAGTGGGGCGTTGGATGTCGTGAGGGGAGATTGTGAGGGGGGCCCCATCTGGTAGCGCGTATGATAATGTGTGTAGTAATAGACTGGTACAGAGTGAGGTGGAGGTGAGTGTGTGTGGTGTGGTGTGATGTGGTGTGGTGCCTGGGTGATCTGTGTTCCCTGGGTGTTGGCAGTGTGGGTAAGGCGTGTGTGTGTGTGTGTGTGTGTGTGGGGTGGGAGGGAGGGTTTCCGGCCTGTATTGTGAGGAGTGGGTGATGAAATTAAGCCATGGAGAGCGTGGAAGCCCCTTTTCCCACGTGCCTCATACACCCGGCCCATACCACACTGTCGCAATACGAGACAGGGGGGCGCTCAGGAGATGACACAAGGTGTGTGTGGGTGTGGGTGAGTCTAGCTCCGAGGTGTGAGGTGTGAGGGTGGTTGTGAGTGAGGCTGGTAATGGGAACCCCCTCACAGGGATGAGTGGGAGCGGTGTGGCCAGCGGCGGGTGTTCGTCCAATCAGTGCCACCAATTGAATTATGGATCTGCTGGCAAACTTTCCCTCATCAACTGTTGGTTTATATCCCACTTCAGAACTCGATCATATTGGCATCCCTCCTCACACATGAGGGATGGCTGTGGGGCGGCTGGCCTGCATGCTGGTGTTGGCCCCAGCCAGCTCTGTGTGGCAGGTGTTGGCTGGGTACAGGTGTTGACTCAAGCCAGTTGTGTGGCAAGGGTTGGCTGGGTACAGGTGTTGGCCCCAGCCAGCTGTGTGGCAGGTGTTGGCTGGGTACAGGTGTTGGGCCCAGCCAGCTGTATGGCTTGTGTTGGCTGGGTACAGGTGTTGGCTCCAGCCAGGTGTGTGGCAGGTGTTGGCTGGGCACTGGTGTTGGCTCCAGCCAGCTGTATGGCTGGTGTTGGCTGGGTGCAGGTGTTGGCTCAAGCCAGCTGTATAGCAGGTGTTGGCTGGGTACTGGTGTTGGCCCCAGCCAGCTGTGTGGCAGGTGTTGGCTGGGTACTGGTGTTGGCCCCAGCCAGCTGTGTGGCAGGTGTTGACCCCAGCCAGGTGTGTGGCAGGTGTTGTCCCCAGCCATCTGTGTGGCTACACACCGCCTCCTGTATTACCCTATCCCTCGTCATTAAATGAACCTCGAAATCATTTATATATATTATCTAGTGAATTGTGTTGATGACGTAAGCAATGGTCAATATGATCAGGACATACGTAGTGGACACCTGCTCACTTGTTGGTCAATACGAACACGTGCGCCAGGGGGGCATCGTGAAGTAACTGGTTACTTTCTCCGGTCACAACTTAATAACTTTAGGGGAGCATCGTGAAGTAACTGGTTACTTTCTCCTGTCAACTTTCTTGATAACTTTGGAGGGGGGGCATCGTGAAGTAACTGGTTACTTTCTCCAGTCACAACTTCAATAACTTTGGAGAAGGGGGAAGCATCGTGAAGTAACTGGTTACTTTCTCCAGTCACAACTTTAATAACTTTGGGGAAGGGGGGAAGCATCGTGAAGTAACTGGTTACTTTTTCCAGTCACAACTTTAATAACTTTGGGGAAGGGGGGAAGCATCGTGAAGTAACTGGTTACTTTCTCCAGTCACAACTTTAATAACTTTGGGGAAGGGGGGAAGCATCGTGAAGTAACTGGTTACTTTCTCCTGTCACAACTTTCTTAATAACTTTGGGGAAGGGGGGAAGCATCGTGAAGTAACTGGTTACTTTCTCCTGTCACAACTTTCTGAATGACTTTCTCAGATCATGTAATGGAAGATTTTTCTGTGGTAATGATTAAGGTATTGACCGTTCATTGGTTAATCTGACGCCCGAGACAAAATGTGAGGGGAAATACATTACCGGAGACACGCTGTATTGTATTGTGTTGTATTGTATTGTATTGTATTGTATCTTGGTCAGGTGTTAGTGGTGATTTGTGTACGCCAGTGTTCTCTGAGGTTACCCAACACCTTTACCTTGAGGTTACCCAAACACCCTTACCTTGAGTTTACCCAACACCCTTACCTTGAGGTTACCCAACACCTTTACCTTAAGGTTACCCAACACCCTTACCTTGAGTTTACCCAACACCCTTACCTTGAGGTTACCCAACACCTTTACCTTAAGGTTACCCAACACCCTTACCTTGAGGTTACCCAACACTCTTACCTTGAGGTTATCCAACACCCTTCTTACCTTGAGGTTACCCAACACCCTTACCGTGAGGTTACCCAACATCCTTACCTTGAGGTTACCCAACATCCTTACCTTGAGGTTAGCCAAACACCCTTACCTTGAGGTTACCCAACACCTTTACCTTGAGGTTACCCAACTCCTTTACCTTGAGGTTATCCAACACCCTTACCGTGAGGTTACCCAACATCCTTACCTTGAGGTTACCCAACACCTTTACCTTAAGGTTACCAAACACCCTTACCTTGAGGTTACCCAACATCCTTACCTTGAGGTTACCCAACACCTTTACCTTGAGGTTACCCAACATCCTTACCTTGAGGTTAGCCAAACACCCTTACCTTGAGGTTACCCAACACCTTTACCTTGAGGTTATCCAACATCCTTACCTTGAGGTTACCCAACATCCTTACCTTGAGGTTACCCAACACCCTTACCTTGAGGTTACCCAACATCCTTACCTTGAGGTTACCCAACACCTTTACCTTGAGGTTACCCAACATCCTTACCTTGAGGTTACCCAACATCCTTACCTTGAGGTTACCCAACACCCTTGAGGTTACCCAACATCCATACCTTGAGGTTACCCAACATCCTTACCTTGAGGTTACCCAAACACCCTTACCTTGAGGTTACCCAAACACCCTTACCTTGAGGTTACCCAACACCCTCACCTTTAGGTTACCCAACACCCTTACCTTGAGGTTACCAAACACCTTTACCTTGAGGTTACCCAACACCTTTACCTTGAGGTTATCCAACACCCTTACCTTGAGGTTACCCAACATCCTTACCTTGAGGTTACCCAACGCCTTTTCCTTGAGGTTACCCAACACCCTTACCTCGAGGTTACCCTACACCTTTACCTTGAGGTTACCCAACATCCTTACCTTGAGGTTACCCAACATCCTTACCTTGAGGTTACCCTACATCCTTACCTTGAGGTTACCCAACGCCTTTTCCTTGAGGTTACCCAACACCCTTACCTCGAGGTTACCCAACACCCTTACCTTGAGGTTACCCAACACCCTTACCTTGAGGTTACCCAACACCCTTACCTTGAGGTTACCCAACACCCTTACCTTGAGGTTACCCAACATCCATACCTTGAGGTTACCCAACACCCTTACCTTGAGGTTACCCAAACACCCTTACCTTGAGGTTACCCAACACCCTTACCTTGAGGTTACCCAACACTCTTACCTTGAGGTTACCCAACATCCTTACCTTGAGGTTACCCAACACCCTTACCTTGAGGTTACCCAACACCCTTACCTTGAGGTTACCCAACACCCTTACCTTGAGGTTACCCAACACCCTTACCTTGAGGTTACCCAACACCCTTACCTTGAGGTTACCCAACACCTTACCTTGAGGTTACCCAACACCCTTACTTGAGGTTACCCAACACCCTTACCTTGAGGTTACCAACCCCCTTTACCTTGAGGTTACCCAACACCCTTACCTTGAGGTTACCCAACACCTTACCTTGAGGTTACCCAACACCCTTACCTTGAGGTTACCCAACACCCTTACCTTGAGGTTACCCAACACCCTTACCTTGAGGTTACCCAACACCCTTACCTTGAGGTTACCCAAACACCCTTACCTTGAGGTTACCCAACACCCTCACCTTTAGGTTACCCAACACCCTTACCTTGATGTTACCCAAACACCCTTACCTTGATGTTACCCAAACACCCTTACTTTGAGGTTGCCCAAGCACCCTTACTTTGAGGTTACCCAACACCGTCACCTTGAGGTTACTCAACATCCTTACCATGAGGTTACCCAACACCTTTACCTTGAGGTTACCCGAACACCCTAACCTTGAGGTTACCCAAACACCCTTACCTTGAGGTTACCCAAATATCCTTAACTTGAGGTTACCCAACATCCTTACCTTGAGGTTACATAACACCCTTACCTTGAGGTTACCCAAACACCCTTACCTTGAGGTTACCCAAAAATTCTTACCTTGAGGTTACACACCCTTACCTTGAGGTTACCCAAACACCCTTACCTTGAGGGTACCCAACACCCTTACCTTGAGGTTACCCAACACCCTTACCTTGAGGTTACCCGACATCCTCACCTTGAGGTTACCCAACACCCTTACCTTGAGTTTACCCAACACTTACCTTGAGGTTCCCCATACACCCTTACCTTGAGGTTACCCAAACACCCTTACCTTGGCGTTACCCAAACACCCTTACCTTGAGGTTACCCAACACCCTTACCTTGACGTTACCCAAACACCCTTACCTTGAGGTTACAGTGGCTGTAGTGGGAGTCAGTGGGCCTCCACAGCACACCAGACTCTGGTGTAGGGAAGTCAGTGTTGTATGTGGAGGTAGCCAGGTGTGAGAACACCACAGTACACCAGACTCTGGTGTAGGGAAGTCAGTGTTGTGTGTGTGGAGGTAGCCAGATGTGAGAACACCACAGCACACCAGACTCTGGTGTATCTAAGTCAGTGTTGTGTGTGTGGAGGTAGCCAGATGTGAGAACACCACAGTACACCAGACTCTGGTGTAGGGAAGTCAGTGTTGTGTGTGTGGAGGTAGCCAGGTGTGAGAACACCACAGTACACCAGACTCTGGTGTAGGGAAGTCAGTGTTGTGTGTGTGGAGGTAGCCAGGTGTGAGAACACCACAGTACACCAGACTCTGGTGTAGGGAAGTCAGTGTTGTGTGTGTGGAGGTAGCCAGGTGTGAGAACACCACAGTACACCAGACTCTGGTGTAGGGAAGTCAGTGTTGTGTGTGTGGAGGTAGCCAGGTGTGAGAACACCACAGTACACCAGACTCTGGTGTAGGGAAGTCAGTGTTGTGTGTGTGGAGGTAGCCAGGTGTGGGCCAGGTGTAAGTCCTCTCCTAAATATTGACCATTTACCTGGACTTGTGTGGTGATCAACAGGTCGTCATGATGAACCCCACCTGTATTGATCCCTCTCTCATTACTACATCAAAACGCCATGTTTGCGCTGTTGGAAGACGTCGTTAGTAGCTAATTGGGTAGTTAGCGGGTTAGGCAGGTTGTTGGGATGACCTTGTTATGTTAATGGGGCAGTTCTCGGGTCATTACAATGCCCTTCTCGGCTAGCGTACTGGGCTGTTAATAAGGACGCGACTGTGGCACCCAAAGTGGGTAAGGGGGGGCCCAACGCGTAGCGCCCACCGCAGGAGAGTGTCGTTATGGTGAACTGGAGAGATGGCCGGCATGTAGTTGAGGCATAGGGTAAAGGAATGGAGCTCGACAGCCGCTGAAATTGCGGGTTATGTGCGCACCCACGTCCCTTAACCCGGTGCCCAGGACCGGTGAATATCTATCTATCTATCTATCTATCTATCTATCTATATATATATATATATATATATATATATATATATATATATATGTATTATATTATTTTTTTTTTTTATTATACTTTGTCGCTGTCTCCCGCGTTTGCGAGGTAGCGCAAGGAAACAGACGAAAGAAATGGCCCAACCCCCCCCCCCCCATACACATGTATATACATACGTCCACACACGCAAATATACATACCTACACAGCTTTCCATGGTTTACCCCAGACGCTTCACATGCCTTGATTCAATCCACTGACAGCACGTCAACCCCGGTATACCACATCGCTCCAATTCACTCTATTCCTTGCCCTCCTTTCACCCTCCTGCATGTTCAGGCCCCGATCACACAAAATCTTTTTCACTCCATCTTTCCACCTCCAATTTGGTCTCCCTCTTCTCGTTCCCTCCACCTCCGACACATATATCCTCTTGGTCAATCTTTCCTCACTCATTCTCTCCATGTGCCCAAACCACTTCAAAACACCCTCTTCTGCTCTCTCAACCACGCTCTTTTTATTTCCACACATCTCTCTTACCCTTACGTTACTTACTCGATCAAACCACCTCACACCACACATTGTCCTCAAACATCTCATTTCCAGCACATCCATCCTCCTGCGCACAACTCTATCCATAGCCCACGCCTCGCAACCATACAACATTGTTGGAACCACTATTCCTTCAAACATACCCATTTTTGCTTTCCGAGATAATGTTCTCGACTTCCACACATTCTTCAAGGCCCCCAGAATTTTCGCCCCCTCCCCCACCCTATGATCCACTTCCGCTTCCATGGTTCCATCCGCTGCCAGATCCACTCCCGGATATCTAAAACACTTCACTTCCTCCAGTTTTTCTCCATTCAAACTCACCTCCCAATTGAGTTGACCTTCAACCCTACTGTACCTAATAACCTTGCTCTTATTCACATTTACTCTTAACTTTCTTCTTCCAAGTGGCTTGAGAGAGAGAGAGAGAGAGAGAGAGAGAGAGAGAGAGAGAGAGAGAGAGAGAGAGAGAGAGAGAGAGAGAGAGAGAGAGAGACGAAAGTAAGTGGCGTATCATTTGGCGTCGGGGGGGGGGGGGGGGGGTGTTCCTGGCGTCATACACACACACACACACCACACGTAACGCACGTACAAGTGGGTCTTCGTGCCTAGCAGATATACGTATATGTTATTGTCAAAAAGAGGCGAGTGTATAACGTTATATTGTGTGTGTGTGTGTGTGTGTGTCACGGTCATAAGAAGTGGTAGCGGGTGTTATGAACGTGTCATGACTCCTGTTTTTGTAATGTGGGATGGTTAGAGGAGAGGAAGAGGAGGTGGGAGAGGGGAAGGAATGGTTTGAGGTGGGAGAGGGGAAGGAATGGTTTGAGGTGGGAGAGGGGAAGGGATGGTTTGAGGTGGGAGAGGGGAAGGGATGGTTTGAGGTGGGAGAGGGGAAGGGATGGTTTGAGGTGGGAGAGGGGAAGGGATGGTTTGAGGTGGGAGAGGGGAAGGGATGGTTTGAGGTGGGAGAGAAGACTGATGTGTGTGAGGGATTATCTGGGTGTCTGTTCATGATGCCATGTTCATACATCCCCGCCAGACTGTTCACTAAGCTAAGCTGAACATTGTTCATGGTGAACATCGATGGATGACAGGAGTGCTTTGAGGCTTCCAGGGAACGGAGGGTGTTCCAGGTTTGAGGCTTCCAGGGAACCAAGGGTGTTGCAGGTTTGAGGCTTCCAGGGAACCAAGGGTGTTCCAGGTTTGAGGCTTCCAGGGAACCATGGGTGTTGCAGGTTTGAGTCTTCCAGGGAACCAAGGGTGTTCCAGGTTTGAGGCTTCCAGGGAACCAAGGGTGTTGCAGGTTTGAGTCTTCCAGGGAACCAAGGGTGTTCCAGGTTTGAGGCTTCCAGGGAACCAAGGGTGTTGCAGGTTTGAGTCTTCCAGGGAACCAAGGGTGTTCCAGGTTTGAGGCTTCCAGGGAACCAAGGGTGTTGCAGGTTTGAGTCTTCCAGGGAACCAAGGGTGTTGCAGGTTTGAGGCTTCCAGGGAACCAAGGGTGTTCTAGGTTTGAGGCTTCCAGGGAACCAAGGGTGTTCCAGGTTTGAGGCTTCCAGGGAACCAAGGGTGTTGCAGGTTTGAGTCTTCCAGGGAACCAAGGGTGTTCCAGGTTTGAGGCTTCCAGGGAACCAAGGGTGTTCTAGGTTTGAGGCTTCCAGGGAACCAAGGGTGTTCCAGGTTTGAGGCTTCCAGGGAACCAAGGGTGTTCCAGGTTTGAGGCTTCCAGGGAACCAAGGGTGTTCCAGGTTTGAGGCTTCCAGGGAACCAAGGGTGTTCTAGGTTTGAGGCTTCCAGGGAACCAAGGATGTTCCAGGTTTGAGGCTTCCAGGGAACCAAGGGTGTTCCAGGTTTGAGGCTTCCAGGGAACCAAGGGTGTTCCAGGTTTGAGGCTTCCAGGGAACCAAGGGTGTTCTAGGTTTGAGGCTTCCAGGGAACCAAGGATGTTCCAGGTTTGAGGCTTCCAGGGAACCAAGGGTGTTGCAGGTTTGAGGCTTCCAGGGAACCAAGGGTGTTCTAGGTTTGAGGCTTCCAGGGAACCAAGGATGTTCCAGGTTTGAGGCTTCCAGGGAACCAAGGGTGTTCTAGGTTTGAGGCTTCCAGGGAACCAAGGGTGTTGCAGGTTTGAGGCTTCCAGGGAACCAAGGGTGTTCTAGGTTTGAGGCTTCCAGGGAACCAAGGGTGTTGCAGGTTTGAGGCTTCCAGGGAACCGAGGGTGTTGCAGGTTTGAGGCTTCCAGGGAACCGAGGGTGTTCCAGGTTTGAGGCTTCCAGGGAACCAAGGGTGTTCCAGGTTTGAGGCTTCCAGGGAACCATGGGAGTTCCAGGTTTGAGGCTTCCAGGGAACCGAGGGTATTGCAGGTTTGAGGCTTCCAGGGAACCAAGGATGTTCCAGGTTTGAGGCTTCCAGGGAACCAAGGATGTTCCAGGTTTGAGGCTTCCAGGGAACCAAGGGTGTTCCAGGTTTGAGGCTTCCAGGGAACCAAGGGTGTTCCAGGTTTAAGGCTTCCAGGCAACCAAGGGTGTTCCAGGTTTGAGGCTTCCAGGGAACCAAGGGTGTTGCAGGTTTGAGGCTTCCAGGGAACCAAGGATGTTCTAGGTTTGAGGCTTCCAGGGAACCAAGGGTGTTCCAGGTTTGAGGCTTCCAGGGAACCAAGGGTGTTCTAGGTTTGAGGCTTCCAGGGAACCGAGGGTGTTCTAGGTTTGAGGCTTCCAGGGAACCAAGGGTGTTCCATGTTTGAGGCTTCCAGGGAACCAAGGGTGTTCTAGGTTTGAGGCTTCCAGGGAACCAAGGATGTTCCAGGTTTGAGGCTTCCAGGGAACCAAGGGTGTTCTAGGTTTGA
>NC_092289.1:7311446-7351446 GCF_036320965.1 Panulirus ornatus | reverse complement strand
GTGGGTGGGGGGCTGACCAGCACGGTGGGTGGGGGGCTGACCAGCACGGTGGGTGGGGGCTGACCAGCACGGTGGGTGGGGGGCTGACCAGCACGGTGGGTGGGGGGCTGACCAGCACGGTGGGTGGGGGGCTGACCAGCACGGTGGGTGGGGGGCTGACCAGCACGGTGGGTGGGGGGCTGACCAGCACGGTGGGTGGGGGCTGACCAGCATGGGTGGGTGGGGGGCTGACCAGCACGGTGGGTGGGGACCTGACCAGCACGGTGGGTGGGGGGCTGACCAGCACGTGGGGGCTGACCAGCACGGTGGGTGGGGGCTGACCAGCACGGTGGGTGGGGGCTGACCAGCACGGTGGGTGGGGGGCTGACCAGCACGGTGGGTGGGGGGCTGACCAGCACGTGGGGGCTGACCAGCACGGTGGGTGGGGGCTGACCAGCACGGTGGGTGGGGGCTGACCAGCACGGTGGGTGGGGGGCTGACCAGCACGGTGGGTGGGGGGCTGACCAGCACGGGTGGGTGGGGGGCTGACCAGCACGGTGGGTGGGGGCTGACCAGCACGGTGGGTGGGGGGCTGACCAGCGCGGTGGGTGGGGGGCTGACCAGCACGGGTGGGTGGGGGGCTGACCAGCACAGTGGGTGGGGGCTGACCAGCACGGTGGGTGGGGGGCTGACCAGCACGGTGGGTGGGGGGCTGACCAGCACGGGTGGGTGGGGGGCTGACCAGCACGATGGGTGGGGACCTGACCAGCACGGTGGGTGGGGGCTGACCAGCATGGGTGGGTGGGGGCTGACCAGCACGGTGGGTGGGGACCTGACCAGCACGGTGGGTGGGGGGCTGACCAGCATGGGTGGGTGGGGGGCTGACCAGCACGGGTGGGTGGGGGGCTGACCAGCACGGGTGGGTGGGGGGCTGACCAGCACGGGTGGGTGGGGGGCTGACCAGCATGGTGGGTGGGGGGCTGACCAGCACGGTGGGTGGGGGCTGACCAGCACGGGTGGGTGGGGGCTGACCAGCACGGGTGGGTGGGGGGCTGACCAGCACGGTGGGTGGGGCCCTGACCAGCACGGTGGGTGGGGGGCTGACCAGCACGGGTGGGTGGGGGGCTGACCAGCACGGTGGGTGGGGACCTGACCAGCACGGTGGGTGGGGGGCTGACCAGCACGGTGGGTGGGGGGCTGACCAGCACGGGTGGGTGGGGGCTGACCAGCACGGTGGGTGGGGGGCTGACCAGCACGGTGGGTGGGGGCTGACCAGCACGGTGGGTGGGGGCTGACCAGCACGGTGGATGGGGACATGACCAGCACGGTGGGTGGGGGGCTGACCAGCACGGTGGGTGGGGGCTGACCAGCACGGGTGGGTGGGAGGCTGACCACCACGGTGGGTGGGGGCTGACCAGCACGGTGGGTGGGGGGCTGACCAGCACGTGGGGGCTGACCAGCACGGTGGGTGGGGGGCTGACCAGCATGGTGGGTGGGGGCTGACCAGCACGGGTGGGTGGGGGCTGACCAGCACGGTGGGTGGGGGGCTGACCGGCACGGGTGGGTGGGGGGCTGACCAGCACGGTGGGTGGGGACCTGACCAGCACGGGTGGGTGGGGGCTGACCAGCACGGTGGGTGGGGGCTGACCACGGCTCCGCTCCCCACCCACCTCCGTTGAGGACGGAGGTGGGTAACGCAGTTCGTCCTGGGGAAACCTTGATCGGGTAACTAGTTACTTACGTCAGTAAACCAGGCCCGACTGTCGTGCGCGAAGGAGGAATTGACACCCTGACATCCGCCTGCCCGTCACCGCTGACGTCGGCTGCCCGCCTGACATCACGTGTGGTGCCTGCCCGGCTCGGATGGGGAGATGATGTCACCACGGTGTAACATGTCACCTGAGTGTCTGCTGGTGTTGTCACACCCCTTGTATGAGACAGCCTGGTGTCTGCTGGTGTTGTCACACCCCTTGTATGAGACAGCCTGGTGTCTGCTGGTGTTGTCACACCCCTTGTATGAGACAGCCTGGTGTCTGTTGGTGATGTCACACCCCTTGTATGAGACAGCCTGGTGTCTGCTGGTGTTGTCACACCCCTTGTATGAGACAGCCTGGTGTCTGCTGGTGTTGTCACACCCCTTGTATGAGACAGTCTGGTGTCTGCTGGTGATGTCACCCCTTGTATGAGACAGTCTGGTGTCTGCTGGTGTTGTCACACCCCTTGTATGAGACAGCCTGGTGTCTTCTGGTGATGTCACCCCTTGTATGAGACAGTCTGGTGTCTGCTGGTGTTGTCACACCCCTTGTATGAGACAGTCTGGTGTCTGCTGGTGATGTCACCCCTTGTATGAGACAGTCTGGTGTCTGCTGGTGTTGTCACACCCCTTGTATGAGACAGTCTGGTGTCTGCTGGTGATGTCACACCTTGTATGAGACAGCCTGGTGTCTGCTGGTGTTGTCACACCCCTTGTATGAGACAGCCTGGTGTCTGCTGGTGATGTCACACCCCTTGTATGAGACAGCCTGGTGTCTGCTGGTGTTGTCACACCCCTTGTATGAGACAGCCTGGTGTCTGCTGGTGTTGTCACACCCCTTGTATGAGACAGTCTGGTGTCTGCTGGTGATGTCACCCCTTGTATGAGACAGTCTGGTGTCTTCTGGTGATGTCACCCCTTGTATGAGACAGTCTGGTGTCTGCTGGTGTTGTCACACCCCTTGTATGAGACAGTCTGGTGTCTGCTGGTGATGTCACCCCTTGTATGAGACAGTCTGGTGTCTTCTGGTGATGTCACCCCTTGTATGAGACAGCCTGGTGTCTGCTGGTGATGTCACACCCCTTGTATGAGACAGCCTGGTGTCTGCTGGTGTTGTCACACCCCTTGTATGAGACAGCCTGGTGTCTGCTGGTGTTGTCACACCCCTTGTATGAGACAGTCTGGTGTCTGCTGGTGATGTCACCCCTTGTATGAGACAGTCTGGTGTCTGCTGGTGTTGTCACACCCCTTGTATGAGACAGCCTGGTGTCTTCTGGTGATGTCACCCCTTGTATGAGACAGTCTGGTGTCTGCTGGTGTTGTCACACCCCTTGTATGAGACAGTCTGGTGTCTGCTGGTGATGTCACCCCTTGTATGAGACAGTCTGGTGTCTGCTGGTGTTGTCACACCCCTTGTATGAGACAGTCTGGTGTCTGCTGGTGATGTCACACCTTGTATGAGACAGCATGGTGTCTGCTGGTGTTGTCACACCCCTTGTATGAGACAGCCTGGTGTCTGCTGGTGATGTCACACCCCTTGTATGAGACAGCCTGGTGTCTGCTGGTGTTGTCACACCCCTTGTATGAGACAGTCTGGTGTCTGCTGGTGATGTCACCCCTTGTATGAGACAGTCTGGTGTCTTCTGGTGATGTCACCCCTTGTATGAGACAGTCTGGTGTCTGCTGGTGTTGTCACACCCCTTGTATGAGACAGTCTGGTGTCTGCTGGTGATGTCACCCCTTGTATGAGACAGTCTGGTGTCTGCTGGTGTTGTCACACCTTGTATGAGACAGTCTGGTGTCTGCTGGTGTTGTCACACCCCTTGTATGAGACAGCCTGGTGTCTGCTGGTGTTGTCACACCCCTTGTATGAGACAGTCTGGTGTCTGCTGTGATGTCACCCCTTGTATGAGACAGTCTGGTGTCTGCTGGTGTTGTCACACCTTGTATGAGACAGTCTGGTGTCTGCTGGTGTTGTCCACACCCCTTGTATGAGACAGCCTGGTGTCTGCTGGTGTTGTCACACCCCTTGTATGAGACAGCTGTGGTCTGCTGGTGTTGTCACACCCCTTGTATGAGACAGTCTGGTGTCTGCTGGTGATGTCACCCCTTGTATGAGACAGTCTGGTGTCTGCTGGTGTTGTCACACCCCTTGTATGAGACAGTCTGGTGTCTGCTGGTGATGTCACCCCTTGTATGAGACAGTCTGGTGTCTGCTGGTGTTGTCACACCCCTTGTATGAGACAGCCTGGTGTCTGCTGGTGTTGTCCACACCCTTGTATGAGACAGCCTGGTGTCTGCTGGTGATGTCACACCCCTTGTATGAGACAGCCTGGTGTCTGCTGGTGTTGTCACACCCCTATATGAGACAGCCTGGTGTCTGCTGGTGTTGTCACACCCCTTGTATGAGACAGCCTGGTGTGCTGCTGGTGTTGTCACACCCCTTGTATGAGACAGTCTGGTGTCTGCTGGTGATGTCACCCCTTGTATGAGACAGTCTGGTGTCTGCTGGTGATGTCACCCCTTGTATGAGACAGTCTGGTGTCTGCTGGTGTTGTCACACCTTGTATGAGACAGTCTGGTGTCTGCTGTTGTTGTCACACCCCTTGTATGAGACAGCCTGGTGTCTGCTGGTGTTGTCACACCCCTTGTATGAGACAGTCTGGTGTCTGCTGGTGTTGTCACACCCCTTGTATGAGACAGCCTGGTGTCTGCTGTTGTTGTCACACCCCTTGTATGAGACAACCTGGTGTCTGCTGGTGTTGTCACACCCCTTGTATGAGAGCCTGGTGTCTGCTGGTGTTGTCACACCCCTTGTATGAGACAGCCTGGTGTCTGCTGGTGATGTCACCCCTTGTATGAAACAGCCTGGTGTCTGCTGGTGATGTCACCCCTTGTATGAGACAGCCTGGTGTCTGCTGGTGTTGTCACACCTTGTATGAGACAGCCTGGTGTCTACTGGTGATGTCACCCCTTGTATGAGACAGCCTGGTGTCTGCTGGTGTTGTCACCCCTTGTATGAGACAGCCTGGTGTCTGCTGGTGTTGTCACACCCCTTGTATGAGACAGCCTGGTGTCTGCTGGTGATGTCACCCCTTGTATGAGACAGCCTGGTGTCTGCTGGTGTTGTCACACCTTGTATGAGACAGTCTGGTGTCTGCTGGTGTTGTCACACCCCTTGTATGAGACAGTCTGGTGTCTGCTGGTGTTGTCACACCCCTTGTATGAGACAGCCTGGTGTCTGCTGGTGTTGTCACTCGTGTAAATGGTGTCAGCCTCTTGTCAGCATGATATGTGAACAGTGAGTGGGTAAATGTATATCTAACATGCAAGTAACCGGGTATGGCAGTATCAGGACCCTGTCTTGCCGGGTATGGCAGTATCAGGACCCTGTCTTGCCGGGTATGGCAGTATCAGGACCCTGTCTTGCCGGGTATGGCAGTATCAGGCACCTGTCTTGCCGGGTATGGCGTCAGCCCTTGCCGTATGGCAGTATCAGGACCTGTCTTGCCGGGTATGGTAGGTATCAGGCACCTGTCTTGCCGGGTATGGCAGTATCAGGACCCTGTCTTGCCGGGTATGGCGTATCAGGACCCTGTCTTGCCGGGTATGGCAGTATCAGGACCTGTCCTTGCCGGTATGGCAGGTATCAGGACCCTGTCTTGCCGGGTATGGCAGTATCAGGACCCTGTCTTGCCGGGTATGGTAGTATCAGGACCCTGTCTTGCCGGGTATGGCAGTATCAGGACCCTGTCTTGCCGGGTATGGTAGTATCAGGACCCTGTCTTGCCGGGTATGGTAGTATCAGGCACCCTGTCTTGCCGGGTATGGCAGTATCAGGACCCTGTCTTGCGGGTATGGTAGTATCAGGACCCTGTCTGCGGGTATGGCAGTATCAGGACCCTGTCTTGCCGGGTTGCAGTATCAGGCCCTGTCTTGCGGTATGGAGTATCAGGCCCTGTCTTGCCGGTTGTATCACTTCTTCTATGGCAGTATCAGGACCCTGTCTTGCCGGGAGTATAGATGGCGGTAGGTATCAGGACCCTGTCTTGCCGGGTATGGCAGTATCAGGACCCTGTCTTGCCGGGTATGGCAGTATCAGGACCCTGTCTTGCCGGGTATGGCAGTATCAGGACCCTGTCTTGCCGGGTATGGCAGTATCAGGCACCTGTCTTGCCCGGTATGGCAGTATCAGGACCCTGTCTTGCCGGGTATGGCAGTATCAGGCACCTGTCTTGCCGGGTATGGCAGTATCAGGCACCTGTCTTGCCGGGTATGGCAGTATCAGGACCCTGTCTTGCCGGGTATGGCAGTATCAGGCACCTGTCTTGCCGGGTATGGCAGTATCAGGACCCTGTCTTGCCGGGTATGGCAGTATCAGGCACCTGTCTTGCCGGGTATGGCAGTATCAGGCACCTGTCTTGCCGGGTATGGCAGTATCAGGACCCTGTCTTGCCGGGTATGGCAGTATCAGGACCCTGTCTTGCCGGGTATGGCAGTATCAGGACCCTGTCTTGCCGGGTATGGCAGTATCAGGACCCTGTCTTGCCGGGTATGGCAGTATCAGGACCCTGTCTTGCCGGGTATGGCAGTATCAGGACCCTGTCTTGCCGGGTATGGCAGTATCAGGACCCTGTCTTGCCGGGTATGGCAGTATCAGGACCCTGTCTTGCCGGGTATGGTAGTATCAGGACCCTGTCTTGCCGGGTATGGCAGTATCAGGCACCTGTCTTGCCGGGTATGGCAGTATCAGGCACCTGTCTTGCCGGGTATGGCAGTATCAGGACCCTGTCTTGCCGGGTATGGCAGTATCAGGACCCTGTCTTGCCGGGTATGGCAGTATCAGGCACCTGTCTTGCCGGGTATGGCAGTATCAGGACCCTGTCTTGCCGGGTATGGCAGTATCAGGACCCTGTCTTGCCGGGTATGGTAGTATCAGGACCCTGTCTTGCCGGGTATGGCAGTATCAGGACCCTGTCTTGCCGGGTATGGCAGTATCAGGCACCTGTCTTGCCGGGTATGGCAGTATCAGGACCCTGTCTTGCCGGGTATGGCAGTATCAGGACCCTGTCTTGCCGGGTATGGTAGTATCAGGACCCTGTCTTGCCGGGTATGGCAGTATCAGGACCCTGTCTTGCCGGGTATGGCAGTATCAGGACCCTGTCTTGCCGGGTATGGAAGTATCAGGACCCTGACTTGCCGGGTATGGCAGTATCAGGCCCTTGTCTTGCCGGGTATGGAAGTATCAGGACCCTGTCTTGCCGGGTATGGCAGTATCAGGACCCTGTCTTGCCGGGTATGGCAGTATCAGGACCTTGTCTTACCGGGTATGGCAGTATCAGGACCCTGTCTTGCCGGGTATGGCAGTATCAGGACCCTGTCTTGCCGGGTATGGCAGTATCAGGACCCTGTCTTGCCGGGTATGGCAGTATCAGGACCCTATCTTGCCGGGTATGGCAGTATCAGGACCCTGTCTTGCCGGGTATGGCAGTATCAGGACCCTGTCTTGCCGGGTATGGCAGTATCAGGACCCTGTCTTGCCGGGTATGGCAGTATCAGGACCCTGTCTTGCCGGGTATGGCAGTATCAGGACCCTGTCTTGCCGGGTATGGTAGTATCAGGTCCCTGTCTTGCCGGGTATAGCAGTATCAGGACCCTATTTATCGGGTTCGTCAGTGTTACACTCGCTCTGTGTTCCACACGCGGCAAACATTCATAATAGAAGTGTGTGTGTGTGTGTGTGTGTGTGGTGTGTGTGTGTGTGTGTGTGTGTGTGTGGTGTGTGTGTATGTGTGTGTGTGTGTGTGTGTGTGTGTGTGTGTGTGTCATGATGGTACAGACGTGGCCTCCTCCCACGCCACACAACAGTTCAAGGTGATGAACCAAAGCGTTGTGGGGGAGGACGCAGGAACTGTTACGTTGGGCGAGGGAGGTTCACACCATTACCACCTGGCGAGTTGAGGAGGGCGGGGTGGATCATGGGGGAGGGCAGGGGGGGCGGCGGGGGAGTTCACTGGGGAGGGCGGGGGGTGTGGTGTTTCATAGGGGAGGGCGGGGGGCGTGGTGGTTCATAGGGGAGGGCAGGGTGTGTGTGTGGTGGCGGGAGATGTGGTAGTTCCTGAGGGAGGGAGGGAGGTGTGTGAGGTGGCGGGGCTGAGATGGGTCAGGTGGATGGAGGTGGAGCTAAGGTCCTGGGTACATGGGAGGGCGGGTCACTGGGCGTGGATGGGGGGGGTGTGTTTGAAGGCTCAGCACATGGGAAGGGCAGGTAACAGGAGACCAGGTTGTTCATGGCGAGGTAGACACAGGAGGGTACACCAGAAGATGCCTCCCACCCCCACCTCTCCCTCTGGCTCACTGGCCGGCTGGTAGGAGAGAAAAGAAAAAAAAAAATTGATAAATTGTGGACCAACTAGACTGTTATGTAAATTAACTAGGAGAATGTGAAGAGGAGGAAAAGTTTCTGATGAATCGTACAGATGGCTGCGGTGTGGCTACACTCAAACGAAAAAGAAGTTGAGTTATACATTCTGGAAGCAGGAGTATGTACTGAGAACACATGTATATGTAGTTCCTGGATGGGGAAATGAGTGATAATCCTGGCATTCACTTTCTCGTGTTCTTTCTCGTAACGGCTTCTCAACTTGACTGCGGAAAAAAACCCAATTTTTTTCCCTACGTTGTTATAACATGTCTTGAGTCGTCTTCATACATTCTGGCAACTAGATGTCTGTGCCTGCGAAGATATTTTCCAATGTTACGATGTCGCCATTAACTTACTGTAGTGTACAATGATATGAGATCTCCTCGGAGTCTGTCATGTTTTAGGGGAATGAGGTGATGTCTCTGAGTGTCGGCTATTTAACATAAGGCTTATTCATGAGGGACGGAATTCGTTTGGTTGCTCTTGTTTGAATTTGTTTTAGTTTTCCGTTACCTTAAGTCAGGTTTGATGACCAGCATAGTGCAGCTGGGGTATGATGAGAGCATTAATAGGAGTGAGAATTTTACCTTTTTTTCCCACTCGTCTTATATTTCCAGCCATGAAACCATACATTCTATTGACATTATACAGCTGGGCATTGTTTGCCGTAGTTTTTAGGTCATTAGAGATAATTACCCTAAGATCTTTTCCCCGACGTCTAATTATGGTTTGCCAAGCTTATGGTACTCATATCGCCAGAGGGCATTGCTTTGCATTGGTCTGTGTTGACATCCATGTGTCATGTCTCTGACCACACTCTTCGTTTCTCTCAATCACTGCCAACCGTCACACTGTCTTCCTTTGTCTGGTATAACGTTTAGCGTTCCCAACCGTGAGGCATTCAAGGGCCGCCGCCCAGGGGTTGAGGAGCATGGGTTCGAATCCTGGTTACGGCGGTAGGTCCGCAGTCAACCCAGCTGTTCATCCACCCCTAGGGGTTGGTCGATGAACTGGGAACCTGTCTTAGGCCAGAGTGAGTGAGGAAAGATTGACAAAGAGGATATATGTCTCAGGGGTAGAGGGAAGAAGTAGGAGACCAAAATGGAGGTGGAAGGATGGAGTTCAAAAGATTTTGAGTGATTGGGGCCTGAACATACAGGAGGGTGCAAGGCGTGCAAGGAATAGAGTGAATTGGAACGATGTGGCATACCGGGGTCGACGTGCTGTCAATGGATTGAAGTAGGGCATGTGAAGTGTCTGGGGTAAACCAAGGAAAGTTTTGTGGGGCCTGGATGTGGAAAGAGAGCTGTGGTTTCGGTGCATTACTTATGACAGCTAGAGACTGAGTGTGAATGAATGTGGCCTTCGTTGATTTTTCCTAGCGCTACCTCGCTCGCACGCGGGGGGAGGGGGATGCCATTTCATGTATGGCGGGGAGGCGACGAGAATGGATAAAGGCAGCACGTATGAATATGTACATGTGTATATATGTATATGCCTGTGTATGTATATGTATGTATACATTGAAATGTATAGGTATGTATATGTGTGTGTGGGCGTTTATGTATATACATGTCTATGTGGGTGGATTGAGCCATTCTTTCGTCTGTTTCCTTGCGCTACCTCGCTAACGTGGGAGACAGCGACAAAGTATAATATATATATATATATATATATATATATATATATATATATATATATATATATATATATTATTTATTTTGCTTTGCCGCTGTCTCCCGCGTTTGCGAGGTAGCGCAAGGAAACAGACGAAAGAAATGGCCCAACCCGCACCCATACACATGTATATACATACACGTCCACACACGCAAATATACATATCTATACATCTCAATGTACACATATATATACACACACAGACACATACGTATATACCCATGCACACAATTCACACTGTCTGTCTTTACTCATTCCCATCGCCACCTCGCCACACATGGAATACCATCCCCCTCCCCCTCATGTGTGCGAGGTAGCGCTAGGAAAAGACAACAGAGGCCCCATTCATTCACACTCAGTCTCTAGCTGTCATGCAATAATGCCCGAAACCACAGCTCCCTTTCCACATCCAGGCCCCACACAACTTTCCATGGTTTACCCCAGACGCTTCACATGCCCTGATTCAATCCACTGACAGCACGTCAACCCCGGTATACCACATCGATCCAATTCACTCCATTCCTTGCCCGCCTTTCACCTTCCTGCATGTTCAGGCTCCGATCACTCGAAATCTTTTTCACTCCATCTTTCCACCTCCAATTTGGTCTCCCACTTCTCCTCGTTCCCTCCACCTCCGACACATGTATCCTCTTGGTCAATCTCTCCTCACTCATTCTCTCCATGTGCCCAAACCATTTCAAAACACCCTCTTCCGCTCTCTCAACCACGCTCTTTTTATTTCCACACATCTCTCTTACCCTTACATTACTTACTCGATCAAACCACCTCACACCACACATTGTCCTCAAACATCATATATATATATATATATATATATATATATATATATATATATATATATATATATATATATATATGTATATGTATATTCGCCATTTCCCACGTTAGCGAGCTAGCGTTAAGAACAGGGGACTGAGCTGAGCCTTAGAGGGATAATCCTCACGTGGCCCCCTTCTCTGTTCCTTCCTTTGGAAAAGTAAAAACTGAATTGAAGGATTTCCAGCCCCCCGCTCCCTCACCTTTTTGTCGCCTTCTACGACACGCAGGGAATACGTGGGAAGTATTCTTCCTACCCTATCCCCAGGGATGATGTATATATATATATATATATATATATATATATATATATATATATATATATATATATATATATATATATATATATATCCACGAGGAAAATGAAACACGATAAGTTCCCAAGTGCACTTTTGTGTAATGATCACATCGTCAGGGGAGACACAAGAATGAGATAGAAGACGTAGAACAGTCAGTTGATATACGAGGATGAGACGTAGCTAATACGCCATTGGTAAACAAGCGTTACCGGATGGTGGTGTTCGGGTCTGGCATAATGACTGTCATAGAAACAAAATTCACACTGTCATAGACAGTGTGAATTGTGTGCATGGGTATATATGTATGTGTCTGTGTATGTATATATATGTGTACATTGAGATGTATAGGTATGTATATTTGCGTGTGTGGACGTGTGTGTGTATACATTGTGTATGGGGGTGGGTTGGGCCATTTCTTTCGTCTGTTTCCTTGCGCTACCTCGCAAACGCGGGAGACAGCGACAAAGCAAAAAAAAAGAAAATATATATATATATATATATATATATATATATATATATATATATATATGTATATATATATATATATATATATATATATATATATATATATATATATATATATATATATATATATATATATATCCACGAGGAAAATGAAACACGATAAGTTCCCAAGTGCACTTTCGTGTAATGATCACATCGTCAGGGGAGACACAAGAATGAGATAGAAGACGTAGAAGAGTCAGTTGATATACGAGGATGAGACGTAGCTAATACGCCATTGGTAAACAAGCGTTACCGGATGGTGGTGTTCGGGTCTGGCATTATGACTGTCATAGAATGTTAATATTGGTACAAGAAAGGGAACTGTTTACAAATTTTGCATACGACAAAGCTATCCAATTTGTATAGACCTTTACCTATATTAATGTTACAATTCTTAGTGTATTTGATGATAGAAGATTCAATGAATTTTCTCGTGGTACAGGACTTAGAGTTGATAACTGAGATGGCATTGCTCAAGGCAGTACAAAGGCCATAATTGTCAACATGATTAAACAAGGCATTTGATTCTTGTCCTGTTCTTATACTATATTTATGTTGCTTAAGTCTAACATAAAGACCTTTACCAGTCTGCCCAACATAATACATATTACAATTTTTACAAGGTATTCTGTAAACACAGCCCGCAGAATTTTCTGGTGAGGTTTTGATTAAAATATTCTTTATAGTATTGTTATTGCTGAAGGCAATATTTACATTAAAGGATCTAATTTACCCAGAGAAATATCACTGGATCTTCTGTTATTAAATACACAAAGAATTGTAACATTAATATCATTGAAGGTTATACAGACTGGATGGCTTTGTCGTAGGCAAAATATGTAAACAGTTCCCTTTCTTGTCAACATAATAAAACTTTTATAAGTCATGATGCCAGACCCGAACACCACCATCCGGTAACGCTTGTTTACCAATGGCATCTTAGCTACGTCTCTTACTCGTATATCAACTGAGTGTTCTACGTCTTCTATCTTATTCTTGTGTCTCCCCTGACGATGTGATCATTACACGAAAGTGCACTTGGGAACTTATCGTAAAGAATTCATTCTTTCGTCAATCGTGATCTTTAAATTTGAGAGATCCAAGTTGATGGTCGGTTAACAATCTTGTATCCTCTGTGAATTTAACGATTTTGTCTCATTAGTGTATTAAAAGTTTTTCTTTAGACCGAAGTGAGGTTGACTGGGACGCTAGTTCCAAGTGCATTTTCTGTCTATTTTTTTGTTTTTTTGACGATTGGGTATTGTATTAGCAAGATTCCGGTACTGTGGCATTTTACCCTGTGGTCTGGACGAGTGTTTTTATATGGGCCAGACGCCAAAGAAAATGTGAACGCCTTGAAAATAATATTCTCCAGGACAGTTGTATATTTAGGAGGGTTGGTCTTGTAAGGGAAGGCTGTTGTGAGAGGTGTGGTGGTGGTGAGTGCAGTTTGGTAGGTAGATCCGACCGTGATGATGAAATGTTCGGACAAAGAGAGAGGATGAGTGAAGAAAGATTGACCAAGAGGATTTATGCTTCATATGTGGAGGGTGCAAGGACGAAGGTGGGTGGAGGGGGAGACCGTCGAGATGGAAGGATGAAGTGGAGAAGGATTACCAGGGCCTGAACATTCGGGGAGCATGAGAGGCGTGCATGGGATAAAATGAATTGGATCGATGTGGTATATACGGGGCGACGTGTCGTCATTGACCTGAACCAGGGCATAGCAAGTGGCCCAGGTAAACAACCCATGGCGTAGTCTAATGCTGTTGTTCGTCTGGTCTTGGCGCTACCTAGCTAAAGTAGGGAACTGTATGAAAAAAACGGCCCGTATGATTGTGAGGTACCGTGTATGAGGTACTCCTCTCATACCTCACCATCGCCCCGGATGATGAGAACTCTGCCTCCCTTAACTGTGAGGTGTCGGACCATGAAGATAACCTCATGCAGACTACTCATGTGCCTCATCATCATGAATTAGATGATGAGTGACAGAGGGAGGCATATGTATGTATTATTGTGTGTGTGTGACGTAGTGATGACGACGGTGTGTGTGTGTGTGACGTAGTGATGACGACGGTGTGTGTGTATGATGACGTAGTGATGACGACGGTGTGTATGTGTGTGTGTGTGTGTGTGATGACGTGTTGCCCAGTAGCAGCCACACGTCTTGGCCAGTACCCAGCCACCACTGTGGCACATCTGCTCCTCCCTGCACTGCCTGCCACCTTCACTCATCTTGTGCACTACACGCCTCCCCATCTCTCTCTCAGTACACGCCTACCCACCTCTCCCACCACACGCCTCCCCATCTCTCTCTCATTACACGCCTCCCCACCTCTCCCTCTACACGCCTCCCCATCTCTCTCTCAGTACACGCCTTCCCACCTCTCCCACTACACGCCTCCCCATCTCTCTCTCAGTACACGCCTTCCCACCTCTCCCACTACACGCCTCCCCATCTCTCTCTCAGTACACGCCTTCCCACCTCTCCCACTACACGCCTCCCCGCCTCTCCCACTACACGCCTCCCCGCTTCACCCACTACACGCCTCCCCACCTCTCCCAGCACAGGCAACCAAACCTCTCCCACTACACGCCTCCCCGCCTCTCCCACCACACGCCTCCCCACCTCTCCCACGACACGCCTCCCCCCCTCCCCCCACTTCACCCCATGAAGCCCACAGTACAGAAGGCAGCCAGCCACTCGTGTTACACGACAGTTTAGCGTGGCACCCATGTAGGGAGACAGTTTAGCCTGGCACCCACGTAGGGAGACAGTTAAGCCTGGCACCCACGTAGGGAGACAGTTTAGCCTGGCACCCATGTAGGGAGACAGTTTAGCCTGGCACCCACGTAGGGAGACAGTTAAGCCTGGCACCCACGTAGGGAGACAGTTTAGCCTGGCACCCATGTAGGGAGACAGTTTAGCCTGGCACCCACGTAGGGAGACAGTTAAGCCTGGCACCCATGTAGGGAGACAGTTTAGCCTGGCACCCACGTAGGGAGACAGTTTAGCCTGGCACCCATGTAGGGAGACAGTTTAGCCTGGCACCCATGTAGGGAGACAGTTTAGCCTGGCACCCATGTAGGGAGACAGTTTAGCCTGGCGCCCATGTAGGGAGACAGTTTAGCCTGGCACCCACGTAGGGAGACAGTTTAGCCTGGCACCCATGTAGGGAGACAGTTTAGCCTGGCACCCATGTAGGGAGACAGTTTAGCCTGGCACCCATGTAGGGAGACAGTTTAGCCTGGCACCCACGTAGGGAGACAGTTAAGCCTGGCACCCATGTAGGGAGACAGTTTAGCCTGGCACCCACGTAGGGAGACAGTTTAGCCTGGCACCCATGTAGGGAGACAGTTTAGCCTGGCACCCATGTAGGGAGACAGTTTAGCCTGGCACCCATGTAGGGAGACAGTTTAGCCTGGCGCCCATGTAGGGAGACAGTTTAGCCTGGCACCCACGTAGGGAGACAGTTTAGCCTGGCACCCATGTAGGGAGACAGTTTAGCCTGGCACCCATGTGGTATTCCCTGGGTGTGGTACCTAGTGGGTGTGGTACACCCTGGATGTGGTACTTCCTGGGTGTGGTACACCCCGAATGTTTTACAACCCGGGTGTGGTACACCCTGGGTGTGGTATTCCCTGGGTGTGGTACCTCGTGGGTGTGGTACACCCTGGATGAATTACTCCCTGGGTGTGGTACACCCTGGGTGTGTGCTACTGTGACGTAGTGGTGGTGGGGTGTGGGTACACACACCCACCTCGGAGGTGTCTCGTTAGGGGGTATTAGTGTGGGTCGGCCAGCTGGGGGGGGCGGGGGGACTCTGGACCCAACACTTCCTCCCCTCATGACCCCCCTGTCCCCTCACTGTTACCATCTGCCCCTCATGACCCCCTGCCCCCTCACTGTTACCATCTGCCCCTCATGACCCTCTGCCCCCTCACTGTTACCATCTGCCCCTCATGACCCACCCCCTGCCCCCCTCACTGTTACCATCTGCCCCTCATGACCCCCTGTCCCCTCACTGTTACCATCTGCCCCTCATGACCCTCTGCCCCCTCACTGTTACCATCTGCCCCTCATGACCCTCTGCCCCCTCACTGTTACCATCTGCCCCTCATGACCCACCCCCTGCCCCCTCACTGTTACCATCTGCCCCTCATGACCCACCCCCTGCCCCCCCTCACTGTTACCACCTGCCCCTCATGACCCTCTGTCCCCTCACTGTTACCATCTGCCCCTCATGACCCCCCTGCCCCCTCACTGTTACCATCTGCCCCTCATGACCCTCTGCCCCCTCACTGTTACCATCTGCCCCTCATGACCCTCTGCCCCCTCACTGTTACCATCTGCCCATCATGACCCCCCTGTCCCCTCACTGTTACCATCTGCCCCTCATGACCCCCCTGTCCCCTCACTGTTACCATCTGCCCCTCATGACCCCCCTGTCCCCTCACTGTTACCATCTGCCCCTCATGACCCTCTGCCCCCTCACTGTTACCATCTGCCCCTCATGACCCCCCTGTCCCCTCACTGTTACCATCTGCCCCTCATAACCCCTCCTCACTGTTACCATCTGCCCCTCATGACCCCCCCTGTCCCCTCACTGTTACCATCTGCCCCTCATAACCCCTCCTCACTGTTACCATCTGCCCCTCATGACACCTGCTTCCTCACACATACACTCACAATCGTTGGCGACGTGTTGGGAGAAATGATGGCACAGGTTCTGGGGGAAGCATAGAACACGGGTGGAGGTGGACTGCTCAGCGACCTCACCTCCATCAGGGTGAGGTGATGTGTTCAACTGTAGTCGCCCAGCAGCTGGCGCATGGTGAGAGGTAGGTGGTGTGGTGTGGTGTGGTGTGGGCGTGTGTAGGACCTCGCCTCACCACACAGCACGGCTCCAACACAGCGTCTCGCGTTAGATCCTGTTGACGCAACGATGGATGTCTCCAGCTCAGCGCCTCTGTGTGTGTGTGTGTGTGTGTGTGTGTGTGTGTGTGTGTGTGGGAGGTGGACTGGTAGCCTGGGGTTGGCTGGCGTGGGGTGGTAGTTTGGGGTTGGTTGAGGACGGAGGTGGACGCCAGACACACTTAGAGAGGAAGTGGGAGCGTGGTGGAGGAAGTATAGGCCTGACAAGGGTGGAATAGGGAGAGAGAAGGTGGAGGTTGTACAGGAAGGTGGATGTGTGACACAGGTGGAGCAGGAAGAGGTTGTAAAGGAAAGTGGAGATTGTACAGGAAGGTGGAGGTTGTACAGGGAGGTGGAGGCTGTACAGGAAGGTGGATGTGTGACTGTCGTTGTACAGGAAGGTGGAGGTTGTACAGGAAGGTGGAGGTTGTACAGGAAGGTGGAGGTTGTACAGGAAGGTGGTGGAGGTTGTACAGGAAGGTGGAGGTTGTACAGGAAGGTGGAGGTTGGCAGCGTGAGGGTCTGGCCGGGTCGTATTGTGATCCTGTTTCCCGTGGGAAGGACACAGACCCGACCATCCCACTTGGTGGCCGCCAGTCCCCTGTGTTCCCTCCCAGGGAATGCCACACTGGGAAACGTGTGACGTTGAGAAAGATCTACTTTCTTTTTTTCATACTATTCGCCATTTTCCGCATTAGCGAGGTAGCGTTTAGAACAGAGGACTAGGCCTTTGAGGGAACATCCTCACCTGGCCCCCTTCTCTGTTTCTTCTTTTGAAAAGAAAAAAGAGAGAAAAAAAAGAGAGGGGAGGATTTCCAGCCCCCTCGCTCCCTTCCCTTTTAGTCGCCTTCTACGACACGCATGGAATACGTGGGAAGTATTCTTTCTCCCCTTATCCCCAGGCAGAAGAAAGATCTATATAGATAGAAATTTCTTTTATTGTCATAACTTTCAGTTGAGCCAGGTTGGTGGTTCGCCATGACTTAGATGCTCCACAGACCCGAATTAAATGGGAAAAAAAAAATAGATTCGTTACTAGAAGTATGGTAGTGAGGTGAGGCAGTACCATGTTGACGGATGTAGAATGGACTCTTTGGGCTAGCGGCTCTGTAGACTGATCATCTCTGGGGATGAAGACAGAAGGCAGGTGATGGGGCAGGCGCCCTCAGGGACACCACTGTTGTCGACAGCGTAAGAAGGAGTGGAAGGGCTTGCTGAGGGTTCGACCTTCCTGGAGGAAGTGGGTGGGTAGCCAGGAGAACCGTGCAACACAGAACCAAGTCAAGCTGAGGGAAGTTTGGATAAGCAGAGACGCGCGTGTGTCGCACTCCGTTGGCAGGAGTTGCAGACGTCGACGACGGCCACCACAGATGACAAGTCACCAAAGTCTCGAAAGAAATGACAATCATGTTGGAGAAATCACCAGGCCATAGTGGAGAAATCACCAGTTGATCCACCACGGCGGGGGGAAAAAGCTACACTGGGGACGCGAAGGGAAGGGGACTGTGGTTGTGAGAGAGTGTGAGAGGCCAGGGAGAGTCTCGGGAAGAATGTTGAGGTAGCAGAAGTGAGTGAGAGCGGGAGGGCGATAGTGAGAGAGGTGAGGGCGGGCCACCCTTCGTCAGGGATGGGCTGCCGGACTGAGATGGAGTACTTCTGACAAGAAGGGAAAAGTTGGGATTATTGTGGGACGGAAGCGAAATGGGCTGGGCAAAGGCCTTGAGCTGGTTGGTTCACAGACTCACGCGGCCTCCAAACACCTCGGTGGACGAACCTGGTTGGTTCACAGACTCACGCGGCCTCCAAACATCTCGGTGGACGAACCTGGTTGGTTCACAGACTCACGCGGCCTCCAGACACCTCGGTGGACGAACCTGGTTGGTTCACAGACTCACGCGGCCTCCAAACACCTCGGTGGACGAACCTGGTTGGTTCACAGACTCACGCGGCCTCCAGACACCTCGGTGGACGAACCTGGTTGGTTCACAGACTCACGCGGCCTCCAAACACCTCGGTGGACGAACCTGGTTGGTTCACAGACTCACGCGGCCTCCAAACACCTCGGTGGACGAACGACCCAGTCGACCAGGTGTGTGTGTGGGTGGGTGGGTGAAGCCATCACCTGGTATTCGCAAGGCATTCCTCTACGACACGATAGTAGTAGGTACGGGGGGGGACCATCTGGTCTCTGCCATCGTGTGATCGTAGAGACATGGGGTCCCCTTCGGTAATGCTGTGCCGGGGATGAATTTGGTCTCTGCTGTGGGGGTCTGGGAGTAAGGCCTGTCTACTGGAAAAGGGGGGGGGGGGGATGTTGTACGAAGTGGGGCGGGAATCGATGCTGGGACCCGCATTGTTACCTGGCCCGGAAACCAACAAACATTGGTCCATGTTTACATTTAATTCGGCCGTAATTTGCTTGGCTGGTGGCTGGATGAGGCGCCAGCAAAATCATTGGCCATCACGAACACCATGATACAATGGTGACACTGGTTACTTAACACAGGCGTCTATATATGTATATATATATATATATATATATATATATATATATATATATATATATATATATATATATATATATATATACACCAAATGGCGTCCTAGCTTCGTCTCTTCGATGTATATCAACTGACTGTTATATTTCTCTCTTGTGTCTCCCCTGATGATGTGATTATTACACAAAAGTGCACTTGGGAACTTTTCGTGTTTCATTTTCCACGTGGACTCATAGGAATATATATATATATTTATATATATATATATATATATATATATATATATATATATATATATATATATATATATATATATATATATATATTCATTTATATATATCACCTGTCCCTGGGAATAGGGGAGAAAGAATAGTTTCCACATATTCCCTGCGTGTCGTAAAAGGCGACTAAAAGGGGAGGGAGCGACGGGCTGGAAATCATCCTCTCTCCAGTTTTTACTTTTCCAAAATAAGAAACAGAGAAGGGGGCCAAGTGAGGATATTCCCTCCCAGGCTTGATCTTCTGTTCCTAACGCTACCTCGCTAACGCGGGAAGTGGCGAATGTGTATAAAAGAAAAAAAAGTATATCTACAGAGAGAGAGAGAGAGAGAGAGAGAGAGAGAGAGTGGCGACGGGAATGGCTGAGGGCTGGAAGTATGAATATGTACATGTGTATATATGTATTTGTCTGTGTATGTAAATGTATGTATACATTGAAATGTATAGGTATGTATATATGCGTGTGTGGACGTTTATGTATATACATGTGTATGTGGGTGGATTGGGCCATTCTTTCGTCTGTTTCCTTGCGCTACCTCGCTAACGCGGGAGACAGCGACAAAGTATTATAAAAGAAAAAGAAAGAAAAAGATATATATATATATATATATATATATATATATATATATATATATATATATATATATATGTATATAATATATATATATTCCTATTAGTCCACGGGGAAAATGAAACACGTGTGTGTGTGTGTGTGTGTGTGTGTGTGTGTGTGTGTGTGTGTGTGTGTATAGTCGAAGTAGATGGCAATTCGTCGGTTCTCACGGGGATATATATATGTACCTGAGGGTGGGCTTGAGCCAGGGGCAGACCCAGACTCAGGTCCCCCCACCTCTGACCGTTCCCTGGGGACCATCCCTCGCCCGTACTGCTGACCGGAAGGTTCAACTGACGTCGTCTGGTGGTCCGTATAGCGAAAAATATTAGTATTCTCCAGGGGCAGCGCCCGTCAGCTGACGCGTCCGGCCTACTGCCCTGTGTGTGTGTGTGTGTATGTGTGTGTGTGTGTGTGTGTTTACACGTTCGTATGCAGCGGGCATGCGCAGTTTCCAAACTGTTTTTAAGCCTTGTTAGTTGGAACCAGAGATTCGCTCCTCCTCTTTCCCCCACACACCCTCCATCACTTACGCTGTCTCTCACGTCAGCCGCCATGGTTCCACTCCCAGGTGTCTAAAACACCCCCTTTTTCTCTCCCTGTTTTCTTCTCATTTTTCCAAACTCTCACCCCAAATAGTAGGTTTCTCTCTGCAGTTAGACCTGGTAAACCCATCCTCAGACACTAGCTTTCTGTGAATTGCCTCTCATGTGTGCCGCCACCAGCGCCGCGTCATCAGCAAACATCAACTGATCCACCTCTCAGGGCCTCCCTCCCCAACAGAGCGCTCATCTCTCCACGACCCTCTACTTCACCTCCCTCATTACCCTGTCCAAGAACAGCAAACCCATAATTGACGCAGACCCACCCTCACCTGGAACCACATACGCACTCTACGCTTTTATTAAGATCAATGTTTATAATGACACATAGAGGATGTCCATATATTTGCCGCAACTTCCACAAAGCGTTTCTTTCATCCCCATCATACACTTTCTCTAGATCCATAGATCCATAAACGCCACATACAAGTCCTGTTTTCCCCAAGTATTTTTTGGCTCACATTCTTCAAAGCAAAGACTTGATCCACCACATTCTTCACCACTCCTGAAGGTGCATTGTTCTTCCTTACTCCGAGGTTTTATGCATGCCACCACCCACTCACTCGCCGCTCTCCCAGACAACTTAGAACTTTGTGATTTGAATGAACACTCACTTTTGTTCCCCTTACCTTCATCCATTGGCACTATGCATGCATTACTCCACTCCTGAAACTCCTGACTATGATCCATACGTAGAGTGAAAATTCTGACGATCCAGTCATCAACACAGTCGACCCCTCGCTTGAATCACTCGCTAATCCCATCCACTCCAGCCGCCTTGCCGCACTACATCTTACGCAAGGGTTTCTCTCTCTCTTCACTAAACAACTTCACATGACTCTCTCGCGTCACACATACCTCCCCGTCCTGAACATCCCACATGCGCCACCCTATCATTGAACACGTTCAACAACCCTTCAAAATACTCTCTTCATCCTCTTTTTCACCCCATCCCTACCTCTTACTACTCACCCCATTTGCCCCCCTTCACCGTGTTGGAAGTGAAATGCTGGAAGACAGTTTGTTTTTTGCGTGATTAAAGAGACGATTGATTGATTGATTGATTGATTGAGAGAGAGAGAGAGAGAGAGAGAGAGAGAGAGAGAGAGAGAGAGAGAGAGAGAGAGAGAGAGAGAGAGAGTGGTTGAGAGATCTTAAGAGGATGTACTGAAATGGTTTGGTCATATAGAGAGGGTGAGTGTGGAGAGGTTTACTAAGAGGATATATGTGTCAGAGGTAGAGGGAACAAGGAAAAGCGGGAGACCAAATTAGAGGTGGATGGATAGAGTGGAAAAGGTTTTAAGTGCCCGGGGCCTGAGCATGCAGGAGGTGTAAGGTGTGTAACGGGGAGTGAATGAGAGCTTATGGTATATACGGGGGCCGACGTGCTGTCATTGGACTAAACCAGATGATGTGGAGCGGTTAGGGTAGACCACGAAAAGGTCTGTGGGACCTGATTATGTAAGTGGGGCCTGATTATGTACATCGGTGCATTATATATGACAGTTAGAAAACGGATCTAGCAGCGAATGATGCCATTTGGTCATCTTTTCCTCGCGCTACCTTGCTGACGCGAGAAACGGCGAACAAGAAAGATTATGGTGTAGGAGAAGGTATTCTTTCCGGGTTCCATCAGCTGTCATGTAAACATGCAGGTGATAAAAATATCAGATAACTGAGACGTGTGTATGTGTGTGTGTGTGGTGTGTGTGTGTGTGTGTTTGGCACGATATGAAATTTGGTGAGTGTGTGTCCCAGCTGTGTGTAATGAGGCAAATGAATCATGGATGTGGTGCAGCTGGGCCGATGGTGTCTGCACCCATGGTAGTACAGCTGAGCCAGGTGGACCCATGGTAGTACAGCTGAGCCAGGTGGACCCATGGTAGTACAGCTGAGCTATCCCATGGTAGCGTAGCTGAGCCAGGTGGACCCATGGTAGTACAGCTGAGCCAGGTGGACCCATGGTAGTACAGCTGAGCCGGGTGCACCCATGGTAGTACAGCTTAGCCAGGTGGACCCATGGTAGTACAGCTGAGCCAGGTGGACCCATGGTGGTACAGCTGAGCCAGGTGCACTCATGGTAGTACAGCTGAGCCAGGTGGACCCATGGTAGTACAGCTGAGCCAGGTGGACCCATGGTAGTACAGCTGAGCCAGGTGCACCCATGATAGTACAGCTGAGCCAGGTGGACCCATGGAAGTACAGCTGAGCCAGGTGGACCCATGGTAGTGCAGCTGAGCCAGGTGGACCCATGGTAGTGCAGCTGAGCCAGGTGGACCCATGGTAGTGCAGCTGAGCCAGGTGGACCCATGGTAGTGCAGCTGAGCCAGGTGGACCCATGGTAGTACAGCTGAGCCAGGTGGACCCATGGTAGTACAGCTGAGCCAGGTGGACCCATGGTAGTACAGCTGAGCCAGGTGGACCCATGGTAGTACAGCTGAGCCAGGTGGACCCATGGTAGTACAGCTGAGCCAGGTGGACCCATGGTAGTACAGCTGAGTCAGGTGGACCCATGGTAGTGCAGCTGAGCCAGGTGGACCGATGGTAGTACAGCTGAGTCAGGTGGACCCATGGTAGTGCAGCTGAGCCAGGTGGACCCATGGTAGTACAGCTGAGCCAGGTGGACCCATGGTAGTGCAGCTGAGCCAGGTGGACCCATGGTAGTACAGCTGAGCCAGGTGGACCCATGGTAGTACAGCTGAGCCAGGTGGACCCATGGTAGTACAGCTGAGCCAGGTGGACCCATGGTAGTACAGCTGAGCCAGGTGGACCCATGGTAGTACAGCTGAGCCAGGTGGACCCATGGTAGTACAGCTGAGCCAGGTGGACCCATGGTAGTACAGCTGAGCCAGGTGGACCCATGGTAGTACAGCTGAGCCAGGTGGACCCATGGTAGTACAGCTGAGCCAGGTGACCCATGGTAGTACAGCTGAGCCAGGTGGACCCATGGTAGTACAGCTGAGCCAGGTGGACCCATGGTAGTACAGCTGAGCCAGGTGGACCCATGGTAGTGCAGCTGAGCCAGGTGGACCCATGGTAGTACAGCTGAGCCAGGTGGACCCATGGTAGTACAGCTGAGCCAGGTGGACCCATGGTAGTACAGCTGAGCCAGGTGGACCCATGGTAGTGCAGCTGAGCCAGGTGGACCCATGGTAGTACAGCTGAGCCAGGTGGACCCATGGTAGTACAGCTGAGCCAGGTGGACCCATGGTAGTACAGCTGAGCCAGGTGGACCCATGGTAGTGCAGCTGAGCCAGGTGGACCCATGGTAGTACAGCTGAGCCAGGTGGACCCATGGTAGTGCAGCTGAGCCAGGTGGACCCATGGTAGTACAGCTGAGCCAGGTGGACCGATCGTAGTACAGCTGAGCCAGGTGGACCCATGGTAGTGCAGCTGAGTCAGGTGGACCCATGGTAGTGCAGCTGAGCCAGGTGGACCGATGGTAGTGCAGCTGAGCCAGGTGGACCCATGGTAGTACAGCTGAGCCAGGTGGACCCATGGTAGTACAGCTGAGCCAGGTGGACCCATGGTAGTGCAGCTGAGCCAGGTGGACCCATGGTAGTACAGCTGAGCCAGGTAGACCCATGGTAGTGCAGCTGAGCCAGGTGGACCCATGGTAGTGCAGCTGAGCCAGGTGGACCCATGGTAGTACAGCTGAGCCAGGTGGACCGATGGTAGTACAGCTGAGCCAGGTGGACCCATGGTAGTGCAGCTGAGCCAGGTGGACCCATGGTAGTGCAGCTGAGCCAGGTGGACCCATGGTAGTGCAGCTGAGCCAGATGCACCCATGGTAGTACAGCTGAGCCAGGTGGACCCATGGTAGTACAGCTGAGCCAGGTGGACCCATGGTAGTGCAGCTGAGCCAGGTGGACCCATGGTAGTACAGCTGAGCCAGGTGGACCCATGGTAGTGCAGCTGAGCCAGGTGCACCCATGGTAGTTCAGCTGAGCCAGGTGGACCCATGGTAGTGCAGCTGAGCCAGGTGGATCCATTATAGTACAGCTGAGCCAGGTGGACCGATGGTAGTACAGCTGAGCTAGGTGGACCCATGGTAGTGCAGCTGAGCCAGGTGGACCCATGGTAGTACAGCTGAGCCAGGTGGACCCATGGTAGTGCAGCTGAGCCAGGTGGACCCATGGTAGTACAGCTGAGCCAGGTGGACCCATGGTAGTACAGCTGAGCCAGGTGGACCCATGGTAGTACAGCTGAACCAGGTGGACCCATGGTAGTGCAGCTGAGCTAACCCATGGTAGCGTAGCTGAGCCAGGTGGACCCATGGTAGTACAGCTGAGCCAGGTGCACCCATGGTAGTGCAGCTGAGTCAGGTGCACCCATGGTAGTACAGCTGAGCCAGGTGGACCCATGATAGTACAGCTGAGCCAGGTGGACCCATGGTAGTACAGCTGAGCCAGGTGCACCCATGGTAGTGCAGCTGAGCCAGGTGGACCCATGGTAGTGCAGCTGAGCCAGGTGAACTCATGGTAGTGCAGCTGAGCCAGGTGGACCCATGGTAGTGCAGCTGAGCCAGGTGGACCCATGGTAGTACAGCTGAGCCAGGTGGACCCATGGTAGTGCAGCTGAGCCAGGTGGACCCATGGTAGTACAGCTGAGCCAGGTGGACCCATGGTAGTGCAGCTGAGCCAGGTGGACCCATGGTAGTGCAGCTGAGCCAGGTGGACCCATGGTAGTACAGCTGAGCCAGGTGGACCCATGGTAGTACAGCTGAGCCAGGTGGACCCATGGTAGTGCAGCTGAGCCAGGTGGACCCATGGTAGTACAGCTGAGCCAGGTGCACCCATGGTAGTACAGCTGAGCCAGATGCACCCATGGTAGTACAGCTGAGCCAGGTGGACCCTTGGTAGTGCAGCTGAGCCAGATGCACCCATGGTAGTACAGCTGAGCCAGGTAGACCCATGGTAGTTCAGCTGAGCCAGATGCACCCATGGTAGTACAGCTGAGCCAGGTAGACCCATGGTAGTACAGCTGAGCCAGGTGGACCCATGGTAGTGCAGCTGAGCCATTGGAATCTCCTACCATGCCTGACTGCCACCTGTCTGTCGGTGGGCCAGTTCACACCACAGTCCATCTTGGTGCCCGACCCTCATCATGTTTCTCAGTCTTGGCCGTGTAGAGGGACGCGCCTCCCGTACACAGGTCGCCCCTCAGGTCCACACCCGTACACAGGTCACCCCTCAGGTCCACATCCGTACACAGGTCGCCCCTCAGGTCCACATCCGTACACAGGTCGCCCCTCAGGTCCACAGCCGTACACAGGTCGCCCCTCAGGTCCACAGCCGTACACAGGTCGCCCCTCAGGTCCACACCCGTACACCTGTAATATTTACATCGTACGAAGCTGCCAGCGTTGCAGAATAAACTATATATACGAAAAAAAAATTTTTTTGGCTTGTGTCTTGTTGAAAAAAAGATCATGACGATATTGGATGACCCGTTGTACACCTGTTCTGCATCTGTTGTACACCCGTTGTACACCTCTTGTACACCTGGGAAGTTGGACGGAGTATAGGCTGGAGCTGCGTAGCCCAGACCAGCCAGGTCAAGTTGCTTGGGCGAATCTGACCCAATCATTGATGAACCAGGTGGACCGGGCCAGGCCGGGCCGGGCCGCCACAGCGCCCGCGGTCCCGTTGTGCTCCCCCCCCCCCCACCCCACACACACACACCTTTACGCACGTACACACGGCGCGCACTCAACTTCCGTTTTCTGTTGATAGTCATGGTTACCGCAAGACTCACCAGACCGTTAACGGCGCTCGCAACGGTCTGACACTTGACGGCAGGTCGTACCCTCGTTAAGAGCTGACACTTGACGGCAGGTCGTACCCTTGTTAAGAGCTGACACTTGACGGCAGGTCGTACCCTCGTTAAGAGCTGACACTTGACGGCAGGTCGTACCCGTTAAGAGCTGACACTTGACGGCAGGTCGTACCCTCGTTAAGAGCTGACACTTGACGGCAGGTCGTACCCTCGTTAAGAGCTGACACTTGACGTCAAGTGTTTGTGAGTAAAGATGGGCTCACACTCAGAGCCCATTTGAGTGCGACGGTACGACTCTCGAGGGTGCTGGCCCAAGGGTCGCACCGTTGTGTTCACTAGGGAGTACCATTTTGTTCGGGGAGTCGCACAGTAAGGAACACGTCAGCACGTTAAGGAACACGTCAGCACGTTAAGGAACACGTCAGCACGTTAAGGAACACGTCAGCACAGTAAGGACCACGTCAACACGTTAAGGAAGCACGTCAGCGCAGTAAGGACCACGTCATCACAGTAAGGACCACGTCAGCACAGTAAGGACCACGTCAACACAGTAAGGACCACGTCAGCACAGTAAGGACCACGTCAGCACAGTAAGGACCACGTCAGCACAGTAAGGACCACATCAGCACAGTAAGGACCACGTCAGCACGGTAAGGACCACATCAGCACAGTAAGGACCACGTCAGCACAGTAAGGACCACGTCAGCACGTTAAGGACCACGTCAGCACGTCAAGCACCACGTCAGCACAGTGAGGACCACGTCAGCGCCGCCACCCAATCCCCCAGTAATGGTCTCTTTCTTCCCCGTGGACGTGAGGACCCTCGACCTCCGGGCACGTACGGTCAAGCGTACGTACACAAGTGGGTATCCTTCCTCGTCTCACCTTCTCCTCCTCCTCCTCCACACACACAGTGCCCCTCCTGGTCATCCATGACGCAGGAGGTGCCCGGAGCGAACATGCAGAGAAGGGCGTGCCAGGTCATCCTAGGGGCGCCCCTCCCTTACGTCAAGTGTCGGGAGCCACTTAACCATAGCCAGGTCCTCCCGACCCCGCTCCGTCACCAGGATCTCACTAGACACTTAATTTTTGAAGGAGCTACTTGCGGCACCATCCCCGCCACCGGTCGTGTCCTGCCACCTGTGAGATCTCTCTTCCCCAAGTTGCAAGGGCGGCACCACCACAGCATTGGACATGCCATGCCAGCCAGTATGAATAACAGTTACGTCTACACTGACACCTTAATGACCCAGTCATGATGGTGTGTTCAACACCCGCTTTCTGTACGCAAGTCTCCCGTGTGTGTGTATTATCTATGGGTAGTTTCAGATGTGGGATGTTGTTGTGATTGATAATAATTATAATAATAATAATAATAATGATGATGATAATAGAAATGATAATAATGATAATGATATTTTATTTATTTTTATTTTGCTTTGTCGCTGTCTCCCGCGTTAGCGAGGTAGCGCAAGGAAACAGACGAAAGAATGGCCCAGCCCACTCACATACACATGTATATACATACACGTCCACACACGCAAATATACATACCTATACATCTCAACGTATACATATATATACACACACAGACATATACATATAGACACATGTACATAATTCATACTGTCTGCCTTTATTTATTCCCATCGCCACCTCGCCACACATGGAATAACAACACCCTCCCCCCTCATGTGTGCGAGGTAGCGCTAGGAAAAGACAACAAAGGCCCCATTCGTTCACACTCAGTCTCTAGCTGTCATGTAATAATGCACCGAAACCACAGCTCCCTTTCCACATCCAGGCCCCACAGAACTTTCTATGGTTTACCCCAGATGCTTCACATGCCCTGGTTCAATCCATTGATAGCACGTCGACCCCGGTTTATCACATCATTCCAATTCACTCCGTTCCTTGCACGCATCTCACCCTCCTGCATGCTCAGGCCCCGATCGCTCAAAATCTTTTTCACCCCATCCATCCACCTCCAATTTGGTCTCCCGCTTCTCCTTGTTCCCTCCACCTCTGACACATATATCCTCTTTGTCAACCTTTCTTTTCTCATCCTCTCCATATATCCAAAGCATTTCAACACACCCTCCTCTGCTCTCTCATCCACAGTCTTTTTATTACCACACATCTCTGACCCTTTCATTACTTACTCGATCAAACCACCTCACACTACATATTGTCCTCACTCATTTCATTTCCAGCACATCCACCCTCGTCCGTACAACCCTATCAATAGCCCACGCCTCGCAACCATATAACATTGTTGGAACCACTATCCCTTCAAATATACCCATTTTTGCTCTCTGAGATAACGTCCTCTCCTTCCACACATTTTTCACCGCTCCCAGAACCTTCGCCCTTTCCTCCACCGTATGACTCACTTCCATTTACATTATTATTATTATTATTATAATTATTATTATTATTGTTATTATTATCATTATTATTATTATTATTAATTATTATTATTATTATTATTATTATTATTATTATTATTATTATTATTATTATTATTATTATCATTATCATCAATCATAATTATCCTGAGGTGCTCTTGGCCTGCCCTAACGTGTCCTGAGGTGTGCCTCCTGCTGGTGGTGAGCCGCCTGGCTGGGTGGCACAGTCATGGCTCATATCCTGGGTGAGTCGGGCAGCACGGAGCGCACGCTGGGGCGGCCGCCGCCACCGGCCACGTCTGGCCCCACCGCCCGTCTCACCCCGCCCCCCCACCACCACCGCCCGGGTTTTTGTGGCGGGGAGACCCACTCACCCGCCCTCACCTGTGCCTGCCTCATGCACTCACCCCAAACTTTTGCCACAGCGCGGGGGGACAGTCTGGACTACACTAGGGCACCTGTGACCAAGGTTGTGCCCATCACAAGTGATGGCAGGGATTTTGTGGAACCAACGGGTGTAGTGGATGGCACATAAACATGCTGGATAGTTCGCAGTAAGTGTGGGGAATCTCGCACGACGTTATGAGAGTGTCGCCCCACCCCACCGTGCACCACACACACTGGTCTGCAAGGCCAGTCGAAGCAGCGGTGAGATGCTAGGTATTGGTGTGGACGATGGCGCCAGTCAGCGTCTTTTAGTAGTGGCCAGAGTCCTGCATCCTTGCCAGGGCCTCCTTCAGTAGGGTGAGGTCCTCGGGGATGTGTACGGCTGGCGCTGCAGGTGGAGGAGGAGACGGGAAAAGGCGAAGGATTTGGATGTCCTCAGGAGATGGGTCAAGTGTTGAACGAAGCTTTGGAAAGTCTGGTATTGAAGGAATTCGAGACGTTTGATAGCAAATGGAACGTAGGTGTTTAGAGAGATGGCCTGTTGGTTGTGTGTCGGGGTGGGGGGGGGGAGGATTTAGAGCCTTAGAATTAGACAGAGTAGCTTGGGGGGGGGAAGGATTTAGAGCCTTAGAATTAGACAGAGTAGCTTGGGAGGGGAGAAAGATTGGAACGGTTGGGGGGGTGGAGGCCATCCAGCGAGGATGAAGGGGTTGGATGGCGAGTTGACGGGTGAGGCGGAAGCCAGGTGACCGGGGGGCGCCCTGGCCAGTGGAAGGGCAGGACGTTGTGGACGAACCCCCGGCAGGAGGACGTATTAGCCTGGGCCCAGGTATGCTGGTGACCGGAGGCCATCCTCCCAGGCTGGCGTGTGGACGGGGGCTGGTGGTGGCAATATCGGGCCTGTGCTGTTGTGGGTCAGTGGTGCGCATTCCGCGACAACTGAAGAAGAGGGACTGCTGTGTGTGTGTGTGTGTGTGTGTGTGTGTGTGAGAGAGAGAGAGAGAGAGAGAGAGAGAGAGAGAGAGAGAGAGAGAGAGAGAGAGAGAGAGAGAGAGAGAGTGTGGAGTGAGGTGATGAGGTGGGAGAGGTGGTGGTGTGGGCTGAGAGAGGGTGAGGATGAATGGGAAGGACCTGGAGGAAGTGGAGTGCTTGAGGGGGAGAGGGCGCGGCGCCCCTGGGAGTGTAGAGGTGGCGGCGGATGGAACCATTAGGGCTGAAGTGAGTCATAGGTGAGAGAGAGAGAGAGAGAGAGAGAGAGAGAGAGAGAGAGAGAGAGAGAGAGAGAGAGAGAGAGAGAGAGAGAGAGAGGTCCGTGGGAGCAAGTGAAGTGAGGGGGGGTTATTGACCCGTGGGGGGTAATGATGGGTATGTTCGAGAGTCCACCTGCACCACACACCCACACCCCCCTGGACGGTGCCCTATGGATGTGAGTCTTCCACCTGACCTGACTGGCTGACCTGTGGTAGCCAGCGGCCTCTTGCGCCTACCTGACCTGACTGGCTGACCTGTGGTAGCCAGGCGGCCTCCTGTACCTGACCTGACTGGCTGACCTGTGGTAGCTAGCGGCCTCCTGGACCTGACCTGACTGGCTGACTTGTGGTAGCCAGCGGCCTCCTGGACCTGACCTGACTGGCTGACCTGTGGTAGCCAGGGGCCTCCTGCACCTGACCTGACTGGCTGACTTGTGGTAGCCAGGCGGCCTCTTGCACTTGACCTGACTGGCTGACCTGTGGTAGCCAGCGGCCTCCTGCGCCTGACCTGACTGGCTGACCTGTGCTAGCCAGCGGCCTCCTGGACCTGACCTGACTGGCTGACTTGTGGTAGCCAGGCGGCCTCCTGCACCTGACCTGACTGGCTGACCTGTGGTAGCCAGGCGTCCTCCTGCACCTGACCTGACTGGCTGACCTGTGGTAGCCAGCGGCCTCCTGCGCCTGACCTGATTGGCTGACCTGTGCTAGCCAGCGGCCTCCTGGACCTGACCTGACTGGCTGACTTGTGGTAGCCAGGCGGCCTCCTGCACCTGACCTGACTGGCTGACCTGTGGTAGCCAGGCGGCCTCCTGCTCCTGACCTGACTGGCTGACTTGTGGTAGCTAGCGGCCTCCTGGACCTGACCTGACTGGCTGACCTGTGGTAGCCAGGCGGCCTCCTGCACCTGACCTGACTGGCTGACCTGTGGTAGCCAGCGTCCTCCTGCGCCTGAACTGACTGGCTGACCTGTGGTAGCCAGGCGGCCTCCTGCACCTGACCTGACTGGCTGACCTGTGGTAGCCAGCGGCCTCCTGCACCTGACCTGACTGGCTGACCTGTGGTAGCCAGCGTCCTCCTGCGCCTGAACTGACTGGCTGACCTGTGGTAGCCAGGCGGCCTCCTGCACCTGACCTGACTGGCTGACCTGTGGTAGCCAGCGGCCTCCTGCGCCTGAACTGACTGGCTGACCTGTGGTAGCCAGGCGGCCTCCTGCTCCTGACCTGACTGGCTGACTTGTGGTAGCTAGCGGCCTCCTGGACCTGACCTGACTGGCTGACCTGTGGTAGCCAGGCGGCCTCCTGCGCCTGACCTGACTGGCTGACCTGTGGTAGCTAGCGGCCTCCTGCGCCTGACCTGACCCGCTGACATTGTTAGAGCAAGAGCACCGTTACCAACAGAGTAACAACAGGAGTACCGTTACCAACAGTGTAACAACAGGAGCACCGTTACCAACAGAGTTACAACAGGAGTACCGTTACCAACAGTGTAACAACAGGAGCACCGTTACCAACAGAGTAACAACAGGAGCACCGTTACCAACAGAGTAACAACAGGAGCACCGTTACCAACAGTGTAACAAGAGCAGTACCCTTACCAACAATGTAACAAGAGCAGTACTCTTACCAACAGTGATACAGGAACGGTAACATTACCAACAAGTGTTACAGAAACAGTAACATTATCAGTCATGTTACAGCAACAGTAATTTTGCCAACAGCGTTACAGCAACAGTAACAGCACCAGATGTTACAGCAACAGTAACAGCACCAGATGTTACAGCAACAGTAACAGCACCAGATGTTACAGCAACAGTAACAGCACCAGATGTTACAGCAACAGTAACAGCACCAGATGTTACAGCAACAGTAACAGCACCAGATGTTACAGCAACAGTAACAGCACCAGGTGTTACAGCAACAGTAACAGCACAACGGGAGATTAATGATAACAAGTGACATTGTTGATTATTAAATACAAGTGATCAAGGAAAACAGGAGGGCCATAGCCTGCTTACCTTGAACAGAGGCAGCAGGAGGGCCATAGCCAGCTTACCGTGACCTGAGGCAGCAGGAGGGCCATAGCCTGCTTACCTTGACCAGAGGCGGCAGGAGGGCCATAGCCTGCTTACCTTGACCAGAGGCAGCAGGAGGGCCATAGCCTGTTTACCTTGACCAGAGGCAGCAGGAGGGCCATAGCCTGCATACCTTGACCAGAGGCAGCAGGAGGGCCATAGCCTGTTTACCTTGACCAGAGGCAGCAGGAGGGCCATAGCCTGCATACCTTGACCAGAGGCAGCAGGAGGGCCATAGCCTGCTTACCTTGACCAGAGGCAGCAGGAGGGCCATAGCCTGTTTACCTTGACCAGAGGCAGTAGGAGGGCCATAGCCTGCATACCTTGACCAGAGGCAGCAGGAGGGCCATAGCCTGCTTACCTAGACCAGAGGTAACAGTAGGGCCATAGCCTGCTTACCTTGACCAGAGGCAGCAGGAGGGCCATAGCCTGCTTACCTTGACCAGAGGCAGCAGGAGGGCCATAGCCTGTTTACCTTGACCAGAGGCAGTAGGAGGGCCATAGCCTGCATACCTTGACCAGAGGCAGCAGGAGGGCCATAGCCTGCTTACCTTGACCAGAGGCAGCAGGAGGGCCATAGCCTGTTTACCTTGACCAGAGGCAGCAGGAGGGCCATAGCCTGCTTACCTAGACCAGAGGTAGCAGGAGGGCCATAGCCAGCTTACCGTGACCTGAGGCAGCAGGAGGGCCATAGCCTGCTTACCGTGACCTGAGGCAGCAGGAGGGCTATAGCCTGCTTACCTTGACCAGAGGCGGCAGGAGGGCCATAGCCTGCTTACCTAGACCAGAGGTAACAGTAGGGCCATAGCCTGCTTGCCTAGACCAGAGGCAGCAGGAGGGCCATAGCCTGCTTACCTAGACCTGAGGCAGCAGGAGGGCCATAACCTGCTTACCTTGACCAGAGGCAGCAGGAGGGCCATAGCCTGCTTACCTAGACCAGAGGCAGCAGGAGGGCCATAGCCTGCTTACCTAGACCAGAGGCAGCAGGAGGGCCATAGCCTGCTTACCTAGACCAGAGGCAGCAGGAGGGCTATAGCCTGCTTAAGTAGACCAAAGGCAGCAGGAGGGCCATAGCCTGCTTACCTAGACCAGAGGCAGCAGGAGGGCCATGACCTTCCTCTGCTCGAGGCCGGGCCTTCTGGAGGGAGGCAGTGGGTAGTGGTTCTCAATTCGTATCTTCACTTGAAGTACTGCAGTGTAGAACCTGAGAAATGATTTGTCTTCACACATTAATTTGACTCCGTAATGCTTTCTCCTCTTGCTGGGGGGAAGGGGGGGGGGCTTTGTCCTCTTGCTGGGGGAAGGGGGGCTTTGTACTCTTGCCTGGGGTGCTGGGGGGAAGGGGGGGACCTTTGTCCTCTTGCTGGGGAGAAGGGGGGCTTTGTCCTCTTGCCTGGGGGGAAGGGGAGGGGGCATTGTCCTCTTGCTGGGGGAAGGGGGGCCTTTGTCCTCTTGCTGGGGGAAGGGGGGCCTTTGTCCTCTTGCTGGGGGAAGGGGGGCCTTTGTCCTCTTGCCTGGGGGGAATGGGGGCCTTTATCCTCTTGCTGGGGGGAAAGGGGGGCTTTGTCGTCTTGCTGGGGGAAGGGGGGCCTTTGTCCTCTTGCCTGGGGGAAGGGGGGGCCTTTGTCCTCTTGCTGGGGGAAGGGGAGGGGCTTTGTCCTCTTGCTGGGGGAATGGGGGGCTTTGTCCTCTTGCTGGGGGAAGGGGGGCTTTGTCCTCTTGCTGGGGGAAGGGGGGCTTTGTCCTCTTGCTGGGGGAAGGGGGGCTTTGTCCTCTTGCTGGGGGAAGGGGGGCTTTGTCCTCTTGCTGGGGGAAGGGGAGGGGCTTTGTCCTCTTGCTGGGGGAATGGGGGGCTTTGTCCTCTTGCTGGGGGAAGGGGGGCTTTGTCCTCTTGCTGGGGGAAGGGGGGCTTTGTCCTCTTGCTGGGGGAAGGGGGGCTTTGTCCTCTTGCTGGGGGAAGGGGGGCTTTGTCCTCTTGCTGGGGGAAGGGGGGCTTTGTCCTCTTGCTGGGGGAAGTGGGGGCAGCTTTGTCCTCTTGCTGGGGGAAGGGGGGAGGGGGCTTTGTCCTCTTGCTGGGGGAGGGGGGGACTTTGTCCTCTTGCTGGGGGAAGGGGGGCCTTTGTCCTCTTGCTGGGGGAAGGAGGGGGCTTTGTACTCTTGCTGGGGGAAGGGGGGCCTTTGTCCTCTTGCTGGGGAAGGGGGGGGCCTTTATCCTCTTGCTGGGGGAAGGGGGGGCTTTGTCCTCTTGCTGGGGGAAGGGGGGCCTTTGTCCTCTTGCTGGGGGAAGGGGGGGCTTTGTCCTCTTGCCTGGGGGAAGGGGGGCTTAGTTCTCTTGTTGGGGGAAGAGGGGAGGGGGCTTTGTCCTCTTGCTGGGGGAAGGGGGGCTTTGTCCCCTTGCTTGGGGAAGGGGGGGCTTTCTCCTCTTGCTGGGGGAAGGGGGTGGGGGCTTTGTCCTCTTGCCTGGGGTAAGGTGGGCGGGGGAGGACAGATGGTGTTTGAGGGAGGGTGGGAGCAAAGTGGAGGAAGTCGACTGGTAAATAATTAAATGTAGATAAGTCTTGGCACTCATGAGAATCCAATTAAATGCATTTTATCAGTGGGTGTTGAGCCAGCTGGCTGGTCCTGGTGAGGAGGAGGACCATCTGCGAGCCCGAACCCACCCCCCTAAGCCCTTGTCGGTGTGGGGGGTGGTCTGCTACTGGTGCCCCAGCTGTTTTGATGGGGACTGTCAGTTGGGACCCCAGCTGTTGTGAGGGTCTGCCAGTTGAAATCTCAGCTGTTATGAGGGTCTGTCAAGCGGGACCCCAGCTGTTGTGAGGGTCTGTCAAGCGGGACCCCAGCTGTTATGAGGGTCTGTCAAGCGGGACCCCAGCTGTTGTGAGGGTCTGTCAAGCGGGACCCCAGCTGTTGTGAGGGTCTGCCAAGCGGGACCCCAGCTGTTGTAAGGGTCTGTCAAGCGGGACCCCAGCTGTTGTGAGGGTCTGTCAAGCGGGACCCCAGCTGTTGTGAGGGTCTGTCAAGCGGGACCCCAGCTGTTGTGAGGGTCTGCCAAGCGGGACCCCAGCTGTTGTGAGGGTCTGCCAGATGGGGACCCACCCGTTGTAAAGGCCTGCCGGCCGTGGTCCGACGGTGTAAGTGACGTGTCGTGACGGACCACATGGTCTGCGTGGTGAACATGTGCCAAATATATGAACGTAGAAAGTTTATGGCCTCCAATAAACCATCAGTTGTGTCCTTAATGAGGATTACATTTGTGATGATATTGGGTTGTGAGGATTACATTTGTGATGATAGTGGGTTGTGAGGATTACATTTGTGATGATATTGGGTTGTGAGGATTACATTTGTGATGATATTGGGTTGTGAGGATTACATTTGTGATGATATTGGGTTGTGAGGATTACATTTGTAATCATATTGGGTTGTGAGGATTACATTTGTGATGATATTGGGTTGTGAGGATTACATTTGTGATGATATTGGGTTGTGAGGATTACATTTGTAATCATATTGGGTTGTGAGGATTACATTTGTGATATATTGGGTTGTGAGGATTACATTTGTGATGATATTGGGTTGTGAGGATTACATTTGTGATGATATTGGTTGTGAGGATTACTTTGGTTGAGGATTACATTTGTGATGATATTGGGTTGTGAGGATTACATTTGTGATGATATTGGGTTGTGAGGATTACATTTGTGATGATATTGGGTTGTGAGGATTACATTTGTGATGATATTGGGTTGTGAGGATTACATTTGTGATGATAGTGGGTTGTGAGGATTACATTTGTGATGATATTGGGTTGTGAGGATTACATTTGTGATGATATTGGGTTGTGAGGATTACATTAGTGATGATATTGGGTTGTGAGGATTACATTTGTGATGATATTGGGTTGTGAGGATTACATTTGTGATGATATTGGGTTGTGAGGATTACATTTGTGATGATATTGGGTTGTGAGGATTACATTTGTGATGATATTGGGTTGTGAGGATTACATTTGTGATGATATTGGGTTGTGAGGATTACATTGTGATGATATTGGGTTGTGAGGATTACATTTGTGATGATATTGGGTTGTGAGGATTACATTTGTGATGATATTGGGTTGTGAGGATTACATTTGTGATGATATTGGGTTGTGAGGATTACATTTGTGATGATATTGGGTTGTGAGGATTACATTTGTGATGATATTGGGTTGTGAGGATTACATTTGTGATGATATTGGGTTGTGAGGATTACATTTGTGATGATATTGGGTTGTGAGGATTACATTTGTGATGATATTGGGTTGTGAGGATTACATTTGTGATGATATTGGGTTGTGAGGATTACATTTGTGATGATATTGGGTTGTGAGGATTACATTTGTGATGATATTGGGTTGTGAGGATTACATTTGTGATGATATTGGGTTGTGAGGATTACATTTGTGATGATATTGGGTTGTGAGGATTACATTTGTGATGATATTGGGTTGTGAGGATTACATTTGTAATCATATTGGGTTGTGAGGATTACATTTGTGATATTGGGTTGTGAGGATTACATTTGTGATGATATTGGGTTGTGAGGATTACATTTGTGATTATATTGGGTTGTGAGGACTACATTTGTAATCATATTGGGTTGTGAGGATTACATTTGTAATCACATTGGGTTGTGAGGATTACATTTGTAATCACATTGGGTTGTGAGGATTACATTTGTAATCACATTGGGTTGTGAGGATTACATTTGTAATCACATTGGGTTGTGAGGATTACATTTGTAATCACATTGGGTTGTGAGGATTACATTTGTAATCACATTGGGTTGTGAGGATTACATTTGTAATCACATTGGGTTGTGAGGATTACATTTGTAATCACATTGGGTTGTGAGGATTATATTTGTAATCACATTGGGTTGTGAGGATTGCATTTGTAATCACATTGGGTTGTGAGGATTACATTTGTGATGATATTGGGTTGTGAGGATTACATTTGTGATATTGGGTTGTGAGGATTACATTTGTAATCATATTGGGTTGTAAGGATTACATTTGTAATCACATTGGGTTGTGAGGATTACATTTGTAATCACATTGGGTTGTGAGGATTACATTTGTAACCACATTGGGTTGTGAGGATTACATTTGTAATCACATTGGGTTGTGAGGATTACATTTGTAATCACATTGGGTTGTGATGATTACATTTGTAATCACATTGGGTTGTGAGGATTACATTTGTGATGATATTGGGTTGTGAGGATTACATTTGTGATATTGGGTTGTGAGGACTACATTTGTAACCACATTGGGTTGTGAGGATTACATTGGGTTGTGAGGATGACATTTGTAATCACATTGGGTTGTGAGGATTACATTTGTAATCACATTGGGTTGTGAGGATTACATTTGTAATCACATTGGGTTGTGATGATTACATTTGTAATCACATTGGGTTGTGAGGATTACATTTGTGATGATATTGGGTTGTGAGGATTACATTTGTGATATTGGGTTGTGAGGACTACATTTGTAACCACATTGGGTTGTGAGGATTACATTGGGTTGTGAGGATGACATTTGTAATCACATTGGGTTGTGAGGATTACATTTGTAATGACATTGGGTTGTGAGGATTACATTTGTAATCATATTGGGTTGTGATGATTACATTTGTGATGATATTGGGTTGTGAGGATTACATTTGTGATATTGGGTTGTGAGGACTACATTTGTAACCACATTGGGTTGTGAGGATTACATTGGGTTGTGAGGATGACATTTGTAATCACATTGGGTTGTGAGGATTACATTTGTAATCACATTGGGTTGTGAGGATTACATTTGTAATCACATTGGGTTGTGATGATTACATTTGTAATCACATTGGGTTGTGAGGATTACATTTGTGATGATATTGGGTTGTGAGGATTACATTTGTGATATTGGGTTGTGAGGACTACATTTGTAACCACATTGGGTTGTGAGGATTACATTGGGTTGTGAGGATGACATTTGTAATCACATTGGGTTGTGAGGATTACATTTGTAATCACATTGGGTTGTGAGGATTACATTTGTAATCACATTGGGTTGTGAGGGAGTTATCAGCTTCTTAACACTGGTAAACATACCTGTAACATTTACAATGTGTGTCTTTCCATTGACAACTTTCTCGCCATTTTTGTTATGTGGGATTTTACGATGCTGACGTAGACCCGACCGACTGCACATGCGCTGTACCGGACCCACGCACTCGGAATCACGTCATTGGCTCGTTACCAAATGACTGACTTTGGATTTGTGGTGCAAAATATCGTATATAATAGTGAAGGTTGATTTATATAATAGTGAAGGGGGATATATATAATAGCGAAGGGGGATATATATAATAGCGAAGGGGGATATATATAATAGTGAAGGGGGATATATTATGACAAATGTAACACAAGGGAGGTTGCCAGCACCTGGACGTACCGTACCCCTAAAATCCATCCCGAAAATCAACCAAATTCTGTTCGAAAAATATATCTTGGGATCCCAGTGAGGAAACTATGACGTCACAGTGAGGGGGGAGAGAGAGTGACGTCACAGAGTGGCAGTGAGAGGTGGTGTAGGGCGAGGTGTGTGAGCAACATGGCTCCTCCCCCTGGCCTTTGTACCTGGTTATTAACTGGTGTTTTCTTTTCCAGGTGAGTCGTTTGGGGCGAACACCTCGACCTGCTCGGGAGGTAAGTGTGTGTGTGTGTGTGTGTGTGGAAGCGGAAATGAGTCACATAATAATGCTCAAAAATTTGGTATGGCAATGGGTAACCCTCTTTCACCTGTACTAAGTAATCTTTAAATGGAATTTTTTTGAAACAAAATTACTAAAGGATATCTTCTAATGCAATTTGGTTTAGGTATGTAGATGATGTTCTTTGTGTTTGGACAACAAAGGAAAATGTACAAATATTTCTCCCCTTACTTAACAATTTAGTACCTTCCATCAAATTTACTGTAGAAAATGAAAATAATGGTATGTTACCATTTTTAGATTGCATGATCCATAGACAAGGAAACAAGTTTAAGTTTAGCATATACAGAAAACCTACCAATGTATGTTCATATATCCATTATTACTCATCTCAACATGACAGAGTTAAATTATCATCATTTCAATTTATGTTCCTTAGGGCATTACGTATTTGCAGTCCAGAGTTTATTGATGATGAGTTTGAGAAGATATATTCTATTGGATCCAAGTTAAAGTACCCTAGATCTTTCATTGGTAAATCCCTTAAGTTAGCAAAGAAATCATTTTATAGAGTTGAGCCCAAACCTCCCACTGGCACCAATGATCTTTTAGTTCTCCCTTTTGATGATAATTTCACTTTACTTCCCATGTTGCTTAAATCCTTTAATGTAAATGTTGCCTTCAGCAACAATAATACTATAAAGAATATCTTAATCAGGAATTCACCAGAAAATTCTCCTGGATGCATCTATAAAGTGCCATGTAGAAATTGTGATAAGTTTTATGTTGGGCAGACTGGTAAGGATATTTCTGTTAGACTTAAGCAACATAAAAATAGTATAAGAACAGGACAAGAATCAAATGCCTTGTTTAATCACGTTAAAAACTATGATCATTGTATTGACTGGACTAATGCCATCTCAATGATTAACTCTAACTCTATTACCAAGAGAAATATCATTGAATCTTCTATTATCAGA
>NC_092289.1:7296446-7301446 GCF_036320965.1 Panulirus ornatus | reverse complement strand
GTGTACCCTGGTCATGAGGTATACCCTGGTCATGAGGTATACCCTGGTCATGAGGTGTACCCTGGTCATGAGGTGTACCTTGTTCATGTGGTGTACCCTGGTCATGAGCTATACCCTGGTCATGAGGTATACCCTGGTCATTAGGTGTACCCTGTTCATGTGGTGTACCCTGGTCATGAGGTGTACCCTGGTCATGAGGTATACCCTGGTCATGAGGTATACCCTGGTCATGAGGTGTACCCTGGTCATGAGGTGTACCCTGTTCATGTGGTGTACCCTGGTCATGAGGTATACCATGGTCATGAGGTATACCCTGGTCATGAGGTATACCCTGGTCATGAGGTGTACCCTGGTCATGAGGTGTACCCTGGTCATGAGGTGTACCCTGGTCATGAGGTATACCCTGGTCATGAGGTGTACCCTGTTCATGTGGTGTACCCTGGTCATGAGGTGTACCCTGGTCATGAGGTATACCATGGTCATGAGGTGTACCCTGGTCATGAGGTATACCCTGGTCATGAGGTATACCCTGTTCATGTGGTGTACCCTGGTCGTGTGGTGTACCCTGGTCATGAGGTATACCCTGGTCATGAGGTGTACCCTGGTCATGAGGTGTACCCTGGTCATGTGGTGTACCCTGGTCATGAGGTGTACCCTGGTCATGTGGTGTACCCTGGTCATGAGGTGTACCCTGGTCATGAGGTGTACCCTGGTCATGTGGTGTACCCTGGTCATGAGGTGTACCCTGGTCATGTGGTGTACCCTGGTCATGAGGTGTACCCTGGTCATGAGGTGTACCTTGGTCATGTGGTGCACCCTGGTCATGTGGTATACCCTGGTCATGAGATGTACTCTGGTCATGTGATGTACCCTGGTCATGAGGTGTACTCTGGTCATGAGGTGTACCCTGGTCATGTGGTGTACCCTGGTCATGAGGTGTACTCTGGTCATGAGGTGTACCCTGGCCATGTGGTATACCCTGGTCATGAGATGTACCCTGGTCATGTGATGTACCCTGGTCATGTGATGTACCCTGGTCATGAGGTATACCCTGGTCATGAAGTGTACCCTGGTCATGTGGTGTACCCTGGTCATGAGGTGTACCCTGGTCATGTGGTATACCCTGGTCATGTGGTGCACCCTGGTCATGTGGTGTACCCTGGTCATGTGGTGCACCCTGGTCATGTGATGTACCCTGGTCATGAGGTGTAGCCTGGTCATGAGGTGTACCCTGGTCATGTGGTGTACCCTGGTCATGAGGTGTACCCTGGTCATGAAGTGTACCCTGGTCATGTGGTGTACCCTGGTCATGTGGTATACCCTGGTCATGTGGTGCACCCTGGTCATGTGGTATACCCTGGTCATGAGATGTACCCTGGTCATGTGATGTACCCTGGTCATGTGGTGTACCCTGGTCATGAGGTGTACCCTGGTCATGAAGTGTACCCTGTTCATGAGGTGTACCCTGGTCATGAGGTGTACCCTGGTCATGAGGTGTACCCTGGTCATGAGGTTCAGTGTACCTCCACACCCACTTCACTGGATGCGAGAACATTTCCACATTCAGGAGGTACGGTGGTGCGTCTCATGAATATTGATGGTGTACACCTGGCTGCTGGAGTACAACTGGTCCTGTAATATCCTTAATGAGTACTAGTGTGTACACTGTACCAAGTGGGTACTGATGAGGAGCACTGTGTCCCTCTGTACAGCCCAGTGTGGCAGTGTTCCATCCACTGTGTTCCTCTGTACAGCCCAGTGTGGCAGTGTTCCATCCACTGTGTCCCTCTGTACAGGCCAGTGTGGCAGTGTTCCATCCACTGTGTTCCTCTGTACAGCCCAGTGTGGCAGTGTTCCATCCACTGTGTTCCTCTGTACAGGCCAGTGTGGCAGTGTTCCATCCACTGTGTCCCTCTGTACAGCCCAGTGTGGCAGTGTTCCATCCACTGTGTTCCTCTGTACAGGCCAGTGTGACAGTGTTCCATCCACTGTGTTCCTCTGTACAGCCCAGTGTGGCAGTGTTCCATCCACTGTGTCCCTCTGTACAGGCCAGTGTGGCAGTGTTCCATCCACTGTGTCCCTCTGTACAGCCCAGTGTGGCAGTGTTCCATCCACTGTGTTCCTCTGTACAGGCCAGTGTGGCAGTGTTCCATCCACTGTGTTCCTCTGTACAGCCCAGTGTGGCAGTGTTCCATCCACTGTGTCCCTCTGTACAGGCCAGTGTGGCAGTGTTCCATCCACTGTGTTCCTCTGTACAGCCCAGTGTGGCAGTGTTCCATCCACTGTGTTCCTCTGTACAGCCCAGTGTGGCAGTGTTCCATCCACTGTGTTCCTCTGTACAGGCCAGTGTGGCAGTGTTCCATCCACTGTGTTCCTCTGTACAGCCCAGTGTGGCAGTGTTCCATCCACTGTGTCCCTCTGTACAGGCCAGTGTGGCAGTGTTCCATCCACTGTGTTCCTCTGTACAGCCCAGTGTGGCAGTGTTCCATCCACTGTGTTCCTCTGTACAGGCCAGTGTGGCAGTGTTCCATCCACTGTGTCCCTCTGTACAGGCCAGTGTGGCAGTGTTCCATCCACTGTGTCCCTCTGTACAGGCCAGTGTGGCAGTGTTCCATCCACTGTGTTCCTCTGTACAGCCCAGTGTGGCAGTGTTCCATCCACTGTGTCCCTCTGTACAGGCCCAGTGTGGCAGTGTTCCATCCACTGTGTTCCTCTGTACAGGCCAGTGTGGCAGTGTTCCATCCACTGTGTCCCTCTGTACAGGCCAGTGTGGCAGTGTTCCATCCACTGTGTCCCTCTGTACAGGCCCAGTATGACAGTGGTCCATCCACTGTGTTCCTCTGTACAGGCCAGTGTGGCAGTGGTCCATCCACTGTGTTCCTCTGTACAGGCCAGTGTGGCAGTGGTCCATCCACTGTGTTCCTCTGTACAGGCCAGTGTGGCAGTGTACCATTCACTGTGTTCCTCTGTACAGGCCAGTGTGGCAGCGTTCCATCCACTGTGTTCCTCTGTACAGGCCAGTGTGGCAGTGTTCCATCCACTTTGTTCCTCTGTACAGGCCAGTGTGGCAGTGGTCCATCCACTGTGTTCCTCTGTACAGGCCAGTGTTGCAGTGTTCCATCCACTGTGTTCCTCTGTACAGGCCAGTGTGGCAGCGTTCCATCCACTGTGTTCCTCTGTACAGGCCAGTGTGGCAGTGTTCCATCCACTTTGTTCCTCTGTACAGGCCAGTGTGGCAGTGGTCCATCCACTGTGTTCCTCTGTACAGGCCAGTGTGGCAGTGTTCCATCCACTTTGTTCCTCTGTACAGGCCAGTGTGGCAGTGATCCATCCACTGTGTTCCTCTGTGCAGGCCAGTGTGGCACTGATCCATCCACTGTGTTCCTATGTACAGGCCAGTGTGGCAGTGTTCCATCCACTGTGTTCCTCTGTACAGCCCAGTGTGGCAGTGATCCATCCACTGTGTTCCTCTACTTTAAATGACATCAACCGCTACTTTAAACGACATCAACCGCTACTTTAAACGACATCAACCGCTACTTTAAACGACATCAACCGCTACTTTAAATGACATCAATCGCTACTTTAAACGACATCAACCGCTACTTTAAACGACATCAACCGTTACTTTAAACGACATCAACCGCTACTTTAAATGACATCAATCGCTACTTTAAACGACACCAACCGCTACTTTAAACGACATCAACCGCTACTTTAAACGACATCAACCGCTACTTTAAATGACATCAACCGCTACTTTAAACGACATCAACCGCTACTTTAAAAGACATCAACCGCTACTTTAAATGACATCAACCGCTACTTTAGATGACATCAACCGCTACTTTAAATGACATCAACCGCTACTTTAAACGACATCAACCGCTACTTTAAACATCAACCGCTACTTTAAATGACATCAACCGCTACTTTAAACGACATCAACCGCTACTTTAAATGACATCAACCGCTACTTTAAATGACATCAACCGCTACTTTAAACGACATCAACCGCTACTTTAAACGACATCAACCGCTACTTTAAATGACATCAACCGCTACTTTAAACGACATCAACCGCTACTTTAAACGACATCAACCGCTACTTTAAACGACATCAACCGCTACTTTAAACATCAACCGCTACTTTAAATGACATCAACCGCTACTTTAAACGACATCAACCGCTACTTTAAAAGACATCAACCGCTACTTTAAATGACATCAACCGCTATTTAAATGACATCAACCGCTACTTTAAACGACATCAACCGCTTCTTTAAATGACATCAACCGCTACTTTAAATGACATCAACCGCTACTTTAAACGACATCAACCGCTACTTTAAATGACATCAACCGCTACTTTAAACGACATCAACCGCTACTTTAAAAGACATCAACCGCTACTTTAAATGACATCAACCGCTATTTAAATGACATCAACCGCTACTTTAAACGACATCAACCGCTTCTTTAAATGACATCAACCGCTACTTTAAATGACATCAACCGCTACTTTAAACGACATCAACCGCTACTTTAAATGACATCAACCGCTACTTTAAACGACATTCTCGGCTATATTCCATTATGTTTGTTCATTATAACACAAAAGGAAGATGATGGAGCGGGTTAGTGTGAGGTGAGGATGTCAGTGCAGGAGCCGCCAGGTGAATGGGGATCTTGTAAATGATTTACAGTAATAGTGACTTTGTCTATGATTTACAGAAATGGTGATTGTGTCAATGATTTACCGTAATGGTGATCTTGTAAATAATTTACAGTGATGGTGACTTTGTCTATGATTTACAGAAATGGTGATCGTGTCATTGATTTACTGTAATGATGATACTGTAAGTGATTTACAGTGATGGTGATCCTGTATGCGATTGACAGTAATTTTAATCCTGTAAATGATTTACAATCGTGTTCATCCAGAGAATGATTTACAGTAGTGGTGATTCTTTACACGATTTACAGTAATGTTGATCCTG
>NC_092289.1:7286446-7291446 GCF_036320965.1 Panulirus ornatus | reverse complement strand
GTGTATGTAGATAACAGAGCGAATGACGTAGTGTCTGTGTATGTAGATTATAGAGCGAAGGACGTGGTGTCTGTGTATGTAGATTACAGAGCGAAGGACGTGGTGTCTCTGTATGTAGATTACAGAGCGAAGGACGTGGTGTCTGTGTATGTAGATTACAGAGCGAAAGACGTGGTGTCTGTGTATGTAGATTACAGAGCGAAGGACGTGGTGTCTGTATGTAGATTATAGAGCGAAAGACGTGGTGTCTGTGTATGTGGATTACAGAGCGTAAGACGTGGTGGTGTCTGTGTATGTAGATTACAGAGCGTAAGACGTGGTGGTGTCTGTGTATGTAGATTACAGAGCGGAAGACGTGATGGTGTCTGTGTATGTAGATGACAGAGCGGAAGACGTGGTGGTGTCTGTGTATGTAGATTACAGAGCGAAGACGTGGTGGTGTCTGTGTATGTAGATTACAGAGCGGAAGACGTGGTGGTGTCTGGCCCTGGACATCGCCTTCGTTAGACCCCCACGAAGACAAGACGACAACGAATTAGATCATCAAAAAGGAAAACGAAAAAACATGGGAACTTTTTTTTTTGGTCACAGAGAAATGTGATATTAAGAAACACTAGCAGATGAAAAATTGATTGTCTCTTAGAAATAAAAATAAAAAGGCGTCTATTCCCAGGATGTCTGACAGTTGCCCAGTGGCCCGGCTGCTACATAGCACCAAGATAAGCTTCACCTATTACGTGATACAGTGTACCCGAAATCACGCTCGTCGAGTGAAAGGAAAAAAAAAATAACTGATATAATACGAAAAAAAAAGATATTGTACGAAAGTAGACGAAAGATTTTCTTTTTGCTTCAGTAGGAGAGTTATAGTTCACTGGAATGGTCTGCCATCAGATGTTGTCAGGACGAAGACCATCAGATGTTGTCAGGATGAAGACCATCAGATGTTGTCAGGACGAAGACCATCAGATGTTGTCAGGACGAAGACCATCAGATGTTGTCAGGATGAAGACCAGATGTTGTCAGGACGAAGACCATCAGATGTTGTCAGGACGAAGACCATCAGTGTATCTAAGGTATAACTTGACAGATACTCTAATGGTATTACGACTTCCCTCACCAGGTAGACTTAAACGTGTCAGTCACCAGTCAATCAGTCAGCCGGTCACCTCCACTCGTCTAGCCTCGTACGTGTCAGTCAATTAGTCAGTCAGTCAGTCAGGTGCAGTGATGCATCCTCGTACGTGTCAGTCACCAGTCAGTCAGTCAGTCAGTCACCTCCTCTCGTCTATCCTCGCACGTGTCAGTCAGTTAGTCAGTCAGTCAGTCAGTCACCTCCTCTCGTCTATCCTCGCACGTGTCAGTCAGTTAGTCAGTCAGTCAGTCAGTCAGCCAGTCACCTCCACTCGTCTATCCTCGTACGTGTCAGTCACCAGTCAGTCAGTCAATCAGTCAGTCAGGTGCAGTGATGCATCCTGGTACGTGTCAGTCACCAGTCAGTCAGTCAGTCAGTCAGTCAGGTGCAGTGATGCACGGGCCCAGGGCCTCCACCTACTGACGCATCTCCACCTTCAGTATACACCACCCGTGTCGTTGTCCTCCAGCAGACATGCGCCACACACGCCCTGCTCTGGTGTTACCAGACTCTCCTGTGTACACCTGTACTCATGTGTACCAAACTGTGTTACACCTGCTCCACTGTCATCCACCTGCCCCACTGTCTCCCACCTGCCCCAGTGTCTCCCACCTGCCCCAGTGTCTCCCACCTGCCCCACTGTCTCCCACCTGCCCCAGTGTCTCCCACCTGCTCCAGTGTCTCCCACCTGCCCCACTGTCTCCTACCTGCCCCACTGTCTCCTACCTGCCCCAGTGTCTCCCACCTGCCCCAGTGTCTCCCACCTGCCCCAGTGTCTCCCACCTGCCCCACTGTCATCCACCTGCCCCAGTGTCTCCCACCTGCCCCAGTGTCTCCCACCTGCCCCAGTGTCTCCCACCTGCCCCAGTGTCTCCCACCTGCCCCACTGTCTCCTACCTGCCCCAGTGTCTCCCACCTGCCCCAGTGTCTCCCACCTGCCCCAGTGTCTCCCACCTGCCCCACTGTCATCCACCTGCCCCAGTGTCTCTCACCTGCCCCACTGTCATCCACCTGCCCCAGTTTCTCTCACTTACCCCACTGTCTCCCACCTGCCCCACTGTCTCCCACCTGCCCCAGTGTCTCCCACCTGCCCCACTGTCATCCACCTGCCCCAGTTTCTCTCACGTACCCCACTGTCTCCCACCTGCCCCAGTGTCTCCCACCTGCCCCACTGTCATCCACCTGCCCCAGTGTCTCCCACCTGCCCCACTGTCTCCCACCTGCCCCAGTGTCTCCCACCTGCCCCAGTGTCTCCCACCTGCCCCAGTGTCTCCCACCTGCCCCACTGTCTCCCACCTGCCCCAGTGTCTCCCACCTGCTCCAATGTCTCCCACCTGCCCCACTGTCTCCTACCTGCCCCAGTGTCTCCCACCTGCCCCACTGTCTCCCACCTGCCCCACTGTCATCCACCTGCCCCAGTTTCTCTCACGTACCCCACTGTCTCCCACCTGCCCCAGTGTCTCCCACCTGCCCCACTGTCATCCACCTGCCCCAGTTTCTCTCACGTACCCCACTGTCATCCACCTGCCCCACTGTCATCCACCTGCCCCACTGTCATCCACCTGCCCCACTGTCATCCACCTGCCCCAGTGTCTCCCACCTGCCCCAGTGTCTTCAGAGTGTGTTGGTGACATGGAGGTGTTGATGGTAGTGGTGGAGTGTGGGGAGGGGAAGGGATTGGGGAGACAGATGGAGGGGGGGGAGGTGAAGTAGTCTGTGTGGGAGGGGCGGGGCGGGGCGGGGCGGTACCCACCCCCACCTGTAATTTGGTGTCACTTACCTGGCTTGTGGGTGACTGATGGCCCCTGTCATCAGCCCCCACACCCCACAACACCACCCGTCCCCTCACCCTCTGTCACTCACACAGACAGACGGACAGACAGGGAGGGAGGGAGGGAGGGAGTCTGTCAATCAGTCAGGCCTCCTGTCTACTTCCGACTGGTGAATCCCTTCCCACACGGCCGTGAGTGAGGGTAATCCCTTCCCACACGGCTGTGAGTGAGGGTAATCCCTTCCCACACGTCCGTGAGTGAGGGTAATCCCTTCCCACACGGCCGTGAGTGAGGGTAATCCCTTCCCACACGTCCGTGAGTGAGGGTAATCCCTTCCCACACGGCTGTGAGTGAGGGTAATCCTTTCCCACATTTCTACGTTTACCGCTTCCGGTAACTTCTCCTCCCACACACACTTACGATTTGCTAATCCCTCTTGAGCACTGCAAGAGTGGTCTAATCCCGTGGGATCCACCAGCGACTGGCTAATCCCCTCCATCACGCATCCCCCACGCCGCCCAGATTAACGAATCCCATCCCAAACTACCCACAATTGATTGATCACTTCACACCCCCCTTCCCTCCCCACACACACACACACACACACACACACACACACACACACACACACTCGCCCCACGATTTAGCCCCAATCCTTTCCCCCTCGCCCATGGACGTAAATCCCCCCCTCCCCCCTCACTCCCTCACGGGGCTAACTGGTATAATCCCTCTGCCACGCGGCCAACACACTAATTAATCCCCCCGTACCACACACTGCAGCCTCCCTCCCTCACTCCCTCACTCCCTCACTCACCTACGCTGGCCCCCTTGTTGATATGTGCGAAAATGGAATTTCGCATTTGTCTATTTAATGAATAATTTATGTATTAATTTTTTTTTTATATTGACGTTGCGACGCGACGCTGCGTCTGGAGCTGCCACATACGTCGGTCGTACGTCGCCTGGTCGGGGCGGGGCTGGCGGGGCGGGGCGGGGCGGGGCGGGCCAGACCTGATGCTGCTGTCATATGTGTGTCATTGGTGGCATAGACGGACCCCCCCCCATCCACGCCACCTGCCCCACCTGTTATCATCTCTCTCTCTCTCTCTCTCTCTCTCTCTCTCTCTCTCTCTCTCTCTCTCTCTCTCTCTCTCTCTCTCCCCCTAACGGGGTCTACATTGCCCTGCTACTGGGAGTAGTGCAGCCTTTGGTTGCCCAAGACCAGTCCTGGGTAACACCAGGACTGGTTCGTGGATATTCATCTTGGGTTAGGGGTAGTTTGTGTGGCGGGGTGGCGACGGGAATGAATGAAGGCAGCAAGTATGAATTATGGACATGTGTAATGTATATGTCTGTGTGTATATATATGCATACGTTGGGATGTATAGGTATGTATATGTGTGTGTGTGTGTGGACGTATGTATATACATGTGTATGTGGGTGGGTTGGGCCATTCTTTCGTCTGATTCCCTGCGCTACCTCGCTAACGCGGGAGACAGCGACAAAGTATAATAATAAAAAAGAAATTAGATTATATACATTTCCAGCGCGAGGTGTCACTTCTGTGGGGCTCCTGCAGAGCTGTGGAAGCCGGCCATTTCCACAGGCTGGCATCACAGGTCATGAAGTGTGTGTGTGTGTGTGTGTGTGTGTGTGTGTGTGTGGTGTGTGTGTGTGTGGTGTGTGTGTGTGTGTGTGTGTGTGTGTGGTGTGTGTGTGTGTGTGTGTGTGTGTGTGTGTGTGTGTGTGTGTGTGTGTGTGTGTGGTGTGTGTGTGTGTGTGTGTGTCTGTAGGGGCGAACACAGGGCTGGCAGAGCGTCAGGTGTTTGATGTCTGCAGTTAGGCAGTTGTGTCTTGGGCGTGGCAGGTGTTTTTCACGTGCCGAAACCTTGTTTGTGATGCTGGAGAGAGAGAGAGAGAGAGAGAGAGAGAGAGAGAGAGAGAGAGAGAGAGAGAGAGAGAGAGAGAGAGAGAGAGAGAGAGAGATGGGTCATGCTCTGAAGTCAGAGGAGGAAGGCTGACTCGTATGTGTCTGGGGAGTGTAGTGTGAGATGATTGTATGCCAGACAGGGTGGTATACAAGACGGTGTTGG
>NC_092289.1:7263946-7281446 GCF_036320965.1 Panulirus ornatus | reverse complement strand
GGTGAGGATGATAACCCCACTCTATACTGTATAGTGAGGATGATAACCCCACTCTATACTGTATAGTGAGGGTGATAACCCCACACTGTATACTGTATAGTGAGGGTGATAACCCCACACTGTATACTGTATAGTGAGGGTGATAACCCCACACTGTATACTGTATAGTGAGGGTGATAACCCCACACTGTATACTGTATAGTGAGGGTGATAACCACACACTGTATACTGTATAGTGAGGGTGATAACCCCACACTGTATACTGACTAGTGAGGGTGATAACCCCACACTGTATACTGTATGGTGAGGATGATAACCCCACTCTATACTGTATAGTGAGGGTGATAACCCCACACTGTATACTGTATAGTGAGGGTGATAACCCCACACTGTATACTGTATAGTGAGGGTGATAACCCCACACTGTATACTGTATAGTGAGGGTGATAACCCCATACTGTATACTATATAGTGAGGGTGATAACCACACACTGTATACTGTATAGTGAGGGTGATAACCCCACACTGTATACTGTATAGTGAGGGTGATAACCCCACACTGTATACTGTATAGTGAGGGTGATAACCCCACACTGTATACTGTGTAGTGAGGGTGATAACCCCACACTGTATACTGACTAGTGAGGGTGATAACCCCACACTGTATACTGTATGGTGAGGATGATAACCCCACTCTATACTGTATAGTGAGGGTGATAACCCCACACTGTATACTGTATAGTGAGGGTGATAACCCCACACTGTATACTGTATAGTGAGGGTGATAACCCCACACTGTATACTGTATAGTGAGGGTGATAACCCCACACTGTATACTGTATAGTGAGGGTGATAACCCCACACTGTATACTGTATAGTGAGGATGATAACCCCACACTGTATACTGTCTAGTGAGGGTGATAACCCCACACTGTATACTGTATAGTGAGGGTGATAACCCCACACTGTATACTGTATAGTGAGGGTGATAACCCCACACTGTATACTGTATAGTGAGGGTGATAACCCCACACTGTATACTGTCTAGTGAGGGTGATAACCCCACACTGTATACTGTATAGTGAGGGTGATAACCCCACACTGTATACTGTATAGTGAGGGTGATAACCCCACACTGTATACTGTATAGTGAGGGTGATAACCCCACACTGTATACTGTATAGTGAGGGTGATAACCCCACACTGTATACTGTATAGTGAGGGTGATAACCCCATACTGTATACTGTATAGTGAGGGTGATAACCCCACACTGTATACTGTATAGTGAGGGTGATAACCCCACACTGTATACTGTATAGTGAGGGTGATAACCCCACACTGTATACTGTGTAGTGAGGGTGATAACCCCACACTGTATACTGTATAGTGAGGGTGATAACCCCATACTGTATACTGTATAGTGAGGGTGATAACCCCACACTGTATACTGTATAGTGAGGGTGATAACCCCATACTGTATACTGTATAGTGAGGGTGATAATCCCACACTGTATACTGTATAGTGAGGGTGATAACCCCACACTGTATACTGTGTAGTGAGGGTGATAACCCCACACTGTATACTGTGTAGTGAGGGTGATAACCCCACACTGTATACTGTATAGTGAGGATGATAACCCCACACTGTATACTGTCTAGTGAGGGTGATAACCCCACACTATACTGTATAGTGAGGGTGATAACCCCATACTGTATACTGTATAGTGAGGGTGATAACCCCACACTGTATACTGTATAGTGAGGGTGATAACCCCACACTGTATACTGTATAGTGAGGGTGATAACCCCACACTGTATACTGTATAGTGAGGGTGATAACCCCACACTGTATACTGTATAGTGAGGGTGATAACCCCACACTGTATACTGTATAATGAGGGTGATAACCCCACACTGTATACTGTATAGTGAGGGTGAATCCTTTCCTAGTGAGTAGAAGGAATAGGGGAGGGAGCAGGTAGCCAGCCAACCAACCACACGATGGTGTGGGGTGTGGGGTGGTGTGGGGTATGGGGTGGTAGGGAGGTGTGGGATGTGGGGTGGTAGGGAGGTGGGTGGTGTGGGGTGGTAGGGAGGTGGGTGGTGTGGGGTGGTAGGGAGGTGTGGGGTGTGGGGTGGTAGGGAGGTGGGTGGTGTGGGGTGGTAGGGAGGTGGGTGGTGTGGGGTGGTAGGGAGGTGTGGGGTGGTAGGGAGGTGGGTGGTGTGGGGTGGTAGGGAGGTGTGGGGTGTAGGGAGGTGTGGGGTGTGGGGTGGTAGGGAGGTGGGTGGTGTGGGGTGGTAGGGAGGTGTGGGGTGGTAGGGAGGTGTGGGGTGGTAGGGAGGTGTGGGGTGGTAGGGAGGTGTGGGGTGTGGTGGTAGAATCCTTCACCATTGTTGGGGTAATAGTAGTAGTGACAGGGGACTTCCGGCGCATGACCTGCACGCACCCACCGACCACCACCACCGCCACACACACACACACACACACACACACACACACACACACACACACACACACACACACACACACACACTAGAAAGTAGTCCAAACCTACACAATTGTTCCAGTGCGAAAGTTGAACATCTTGATTTCCTTGATGTTGTTTGGTGTGGCTTGGTCTGGTGTGTGGTGATGAAGGGCTAGGTCTGGTGTGTGTGGTGATGAAGGGCTAGGTCTGGTGTGTGGTGATGAACGGCTAGGTCTGGTGTAAGGTACATATCACAATAGAGGGTTGTGAATTACTTGATTTAATGAGCATTTTTTTTTCCGGATGTATTTATTGTGCATTAGAGAGTAGTGTTTCACGCAGCTGTGATGAGATGTTTTCTCTGGTGAGGCTACTGAGGCAAGAGCTGAGTAAGTGTGTGGGGATACTGAGGCAAGAACTGGGTAAGTGTGTGGGGATACTGAGGCAAGGACTGGGTAAGTGTGTGGGAGACTGAGGCAAGAACTGGGTAAGTGTGTGGGAGACTGAGGCAAGAACTGGGTAAGTGTGTGGGATACTGAGGCAAGAACTGGGTATGTGTGTGGGAAACTGAGGCAAGAACTGGGTAAGTGTGTGGGAGACTGAGGCAAGAACTGGGTAAGTGTGTGGGATACTGAGGCAAGAACTGAGTAAGTGTGTGGGAGACTGAGGCAAGAACTGAGTAAGTGTGTGGGAGACTGAGGCAAGAACTGGGTAAGTGTGTGGGAGACTGAGGCAAGAACTGGGTAAGTGTGTGGGATACTGAGGCAAGAACTGAGTAAGTGTGTGGGAGACTGAGGCAAGAACTGGGTATGTGTGTGGGATACTGAGGCAAGAACTGGGTAAGTGTGTGGGAAACTGAGGCAAGAACTGGGTAAGTGTGTGTGTGGGTTACTGAGGCAAGAACTGGTTAAGTGTGTGGGATACTGAGGCAAGAACTGGTTAAGTGTGTGGGATACTGAGGCAAGAACTGGGTAAGTGTGTGGGGTACTGAGGCAAGAACTGGGTATGTGTGTGTGGGATACTGAGGCAAGAACTGGGTAAGTGTGTGGGATACTGAGGCAAGAACTGGTTAAGTGTGTGGGATACTGAGGCAAGAACTGGGTAAGTGTGTGTGTGGGTTACTGAGGCAAGAACTGGTTAAGTGTGTGGGATACTGAGGCAAGAACTGGTTAAGTGTGTGGGATACTGAGGCAAGAACTGGGTAAGTGTGTGGGGTACTGAGGCAAGAACTGGGTATGTGTGTGTGGGATACTGAGGCAAGAACTGGTTAAGTGTGTGGGGTACTGAGGGAAGAACTGGGTATGTGTGTGGGATACTGAGGCAAGAACTGGGTAAGTGTGTGGGGTACTGAGGGAAGAACTGGGTATGTGTGTGGGATACTGAGGCAAGAGCTGAGTAAGTGTGTGGGAGACTGAGGCAAGAACTGGTTAAGTGTGTGGGATACTGAGGCAAGAACTGGGTAAGTGTGTGAGATACTGAGGCAAGAACTGGGTATGTGTGTGGGAGACTGAGGCAAGAACTGGGTAAGTGTGTGTGTGGGTTACTGAGGCAAGAACTGAGTAAGTGTGTGGGAGACTGAGGCAAGAACTGGTTAAGTGTGTGGGATACTGAGGCAAGAACTGGGTAAGTGTGTGGGGTACTGAGGGAAGAACTGGGTATGTGTGTGTGGGATACTGAGGCAAGAGCTGAGTAAGTGTGTGGGAGACTGAGGCAAGAACTGGGTAAGTGTGTGGGGTACTGAGGGAAGAACTGGGTATGTGTGTGTGGGATACTGAGGCAAGAGCTGAGTAAGTGTGTGGGAGACTGAGGCAAGAACTGGGTAAGTGTGTGGGGTACTGAGGGAAGAACTGGGTATGTGTGTGTGGGATACTGAGGCAAGAGCTGAGTAAGTGTGTGGGAGACTGAGGCAAGAACTGGTTAAGTGTGTGGGATACTGAGGCAAGAACTGGGTAAGTGTGTGAGATACTGAGGCAAGAACTGGGTAAGTGTGTGGGAAACTGAGGCAAGAACTGGGTAAGTGTGTGTGTGGGTTACTGAGGCAAGAACTGGTTAAGTGTGTGGGATACTGAGGCAAGAACTGGTTAAGTGTGTGGGAGACTGAGGCAAGAACTGGGTAAGTGTGTGGGGTACTGAGGGAAGAACTGGGTATGTGTGTGTGGGATACTGAGGCAAGAGCTGAGTAAGTGTGTGGGAGACTGAGGCAAGAACTGGGTAAGTGTGTGGGGTACTGAGGGAAGAACTGGGTATGTGTGTGTGGGATACTGAGGCAAGAGCTGAGTAAGTGTGTGGGAGACTGAGGCAAGAACTGGGTAAGTGTGTGGGGTACTGAGGGAAGAACTGGGTATGTGTGTGTGGGATACTGAGGCAAGAGCTGAGTAAGTGTGTGGGAGACTGAGGCAAGAACTGGGTAAGTGTGTGGGGTACTGAGGGAAGAACTGGGTATGTGTGTGTGGGATACTGAGGCAAGAGCTGAGTAAGTGTGTGGGAGACTGAGGCAAGAACTGGGTAAGTGTGTGGGGTACTGAGGGAAGAACTGGGTATGTGTGTGTGGGATACTGAGGCAAGAGCTGAGTAAGTGTGTGGGAGACTGAGGCAAGAACTGGGTAAGTGTGTGGGGTACTGAGGGAAGAACTGGGTATGTGTGTGTGGGATACTGAGGCAAGAGCTGAGTAAGTGTGTGGGAGACTGAGGCAAGAACTGGGTAAGTGTGTGGGGTACTGAGGGAAGAACTGGGTATGTGTGTGTGGGATACTGAGGCAAGAACTGGGTAAGTGTGTGGGATACTGAGGCAAGAACTGGGTAAGTGTGTGGGATACTGAGGCAAGAACTGGGTAAGTGTGTGAGATACTGAGGCAAGAACTGGGTATGTGTGTGGGAAACTGAGGCAAGAACTGGGTAAGTGTGTGTGTGGGTTACTGAGGCAAGAACTGGTTAAGTGTGTGGGGTACTGAGGGAAGAACTGGGTATGTGTGTGTGTGGGATACTGAGGCAAGAACTGGTTAAGTGTGTGGGATACTGAGGCAAGAACTGGGTAAGTGTGTGGGGTACTGAGGGAAGAACTGGGTATGTGTGTGGGATACTGAGGCAAGAGCTGAGTAAGTGTGTGGGAGACTGAGGCAAGCGTTGGGCCGGGTTTTGTGGTACTGGTGCATGGGTTACGCCTGGAGTACCTGGTGAAGTGTCTTTGGGTTATTGTTGTTTGAAATGAAACCTCCTTGCAACTCAGGAGTGCGAGCCCTGTGCTCTAGGGCGGCCCCGCTGGAGGTGAGGGACCCAAGTACTGGGCCTAGGGGGTAGGGCTTGTTATCCCCCCCAACACGACCTCCCCCCCACGAGAGCCAGACTCCCTCTGAGTCTTTGGGGGGTGGGGGGGGGAGGGTTTGGGTCTTCACCCCCACAGCTCGAGCTGGACCCAAGCTGACCTAGTCTGTAAATGGATGAGAGAGAGAGAGAGAGAGAGAGAGAGAGAGAGAGAGAGAGAGAGAGAGAGAGAGAGAGAGAGAGAGAGAGAGAGAGTTGCCTTTCAGTGGAAGTAAATTTCAGCTCCTCCGGTATGGGGGGAAAAAATATAAAGAAAATCAAACACATCAGAGATTCCCGGACAGACAGACTCTATCACAAACCAGGTGGATCACCTGAAGGACCAACGACCTAAACTTTAGCGAACACAACACAACAACGGCTGCCCCGCGCAGAAGGAGGGTGGGCTGGATCCTGCGGACCTTCAAGATATGTAAAGAAAAACTTGAATATTATTCAAGGGGTTAAATTCTTTCACGAATGCATTGTTGTTACGTTCTAACATCACTCAACAATATGGGCGAAAAATGTGGATTTAGAAAGTGCTCAGAGGTGTTTTTTTTTGCAGCCCATATTAATGAGGTAAAGGAACTATATTACGGAGAACGACTTAAGTATCTGAGGCTATACTTCCTGGAGCGCAGACGGGAGATGTATATGTCATCATCCACACTGGGAAAATCCTAGAAGTCATGGTTCCCAACTTGCATTCGAAATTAACATCCCACTGGCACGACAGGCATGGAAGACTGTAACATTATCCTACCGCTGAAATGCAAAGGTGTGCGATATACACAGAAAAAGAGATCGCCATACACGTTTACGGACCGAGACTCTTCTTCAACACCACCTTGCCATCTGCCACCAGGCACAGCCTGGGATGCACGGGAACACAAGGTCATGTGTGCACTGGACAAGTACCTACACAGTGGACCACATCAGCCAGGCTCTGCGGGGGGGGGGGGGGGGGGGGGGCTATGTGGGGCCTGAGTCAGGGCTGTGGCCTCCAACACCTTGGTCGTCGACCAACGACCCATTCCACCAGCCTTGGCCCTCCCAGCCCGGGCTTTGGGGGGGTGAAGACCCCCCTAAAGACTTTACGAGGTATTCATGAGGCTGGCTCGTTGGTCGACCGAGCTGTTGGAGGCGACAGCTCGCAGGCCGCCCCCACATAAACCCCACAACCTGGTTCACATCTGGTCCACTTTGTAGGTACTTGTCCAGTGAACTCATGAGACCTCTCTACTGTGTGTCCTACGTTGGTAATATTGATGCAAGAGATGATGGGCAGGTGTGTGGTGTGATACTGAGGCAAGAGCTGGGCAGGTGTGTGGGATGCTGAGGTAAGAGTTGGGCAAGTAGACACCTGTGATACTGAGGCAAGAGCTGGGCAGGTGTGTTGGATGCTGAGGTAAGAGTTGGGCAAGTAGACACCTGTGATACTGAGGCAAGAGCTGGGCAGGTGTGTGGCATGCTGAGGTAAGAGTTGGGCAAGTAAACACCTGTGGTACTGAGGCAAGAGCTGGGCAGGTGTGTGGGATCCTGAGGTAAGAGTTGGGCATGTAAACACCTGTGGTACTGAGGCAAGAGCTGGGCAGGGAGGGCTGGCAGTGTGGCACTCTTGGCTGTGGTAAACTGAGACACGTTTGTGGCCAGAGATCCTGACACAGACTAGATCGCTGTGTCTTAGACTGAGGAAAAAAAATAAAGCCATTTTGGTATGGACCTAAAGAACCCATTTCGACTGTAAAACTTACTGTATGAGACACTGTTAGCTTATGTAATGAACCCATATATTTTTTTCTAACACTTCATGTAATGATTGTGTATCGTCTGGGGGGGTCTGAGAGTGACCTTTTGTGACCTCTGTAGTCCTTTTGCGCTGCCGCACACCGTACGAGCTTCGGGGGCGCCCCGTAAATTTACCGGTGATGCTGGCACACCACGAGACACACACACACACCCAGCCACCCTCCTCCTCCTCTCCTCTCCCACACTCGTCGCTTAGATCGATCACGAATTTTGAAGTGTATCAGCTGATGTTTGGGTTGGGAGACTGACTCACTGATTGGTGGAGGTCATTAGGTGGTGCGCCCAGGTGAGCCAGACTCCTTGTGGGCCCTTAGTGGGTACAGGCTGAGTGAGGCTCGGCTCGTGGGCTGTCCACAGTGACTGGTTCATAGCTTCATTCCGTTCGTCCAACACTCATATATAAATGTACTTCTTTACGCCTGTACTGAGGAGTTTCCTTCTTAATTTATGTTAGGGAGTTTCTTAAAGTTCATGTTATGGCCTCTGTTCTATCCTTGTGTCTTTCGAGGGACTGTTCACTGTCTCCGTCATCAAACTTGTTGATAAACTTAAAGGTTGTGACAGTTCGAAGGCCAGAGTCTGGCCTTACTTATCCTGTAACTCAGCTCTCGTGATTGTGGTTTCCCTCTGTATTGCCTTCGTCTGGACCTTCTCCTCAAGCCGCGTGGTCTTCCACGTACATAGTGAGAGTGTATGTGGTCTTAGAGTTATCTTTAACACCTGAAGAAGGTGTTAAAGATTTTCCGGTTGGCGGACGTAAAATCCAGACAACCAACTACCCAATTACCCGTTGACCAAACATGAGAAACAGACTCATTCATGTCCCTCGAATGCAATTCGAATATTTGCCAGCAGACAGTTGACTTAATTCACCTGAATTTACTCCTAGTGATATGGATTCAAACTCGTGGGCAAACATTGTACTCTGAGTGAGGCAAAGTACATTTTTCTTCAACAGGATAGTTAACATATGGAGCGATTTACTAGTTAGAGTGGTTGGAAGCAGTACTATGAATAACGTATAGGAATAGAGTTGTTAAGTACTTTGGTTCAAGTCTACGACTTATCACAGTTCCGCCACCTTAGTCGCAATGACCAATTTGGTGGTTGTTTTACGTTGCATTATCTGTTTACCTTCTGACTCTTACTACACTTAAAGTGGCAGTTTCTGATCTCATCCTTAACCACAAACAACCTCGAAAGGACTCGATGGTCCGTTGCTATTTGAATTCCTTTGTATTCCTTCACTACTTCGTAAGGTGGGGAATCTGGGACCAGATCTAAGACAATGTTGACTTCCACGATCCTTTCACCCACAGATTCCTGTAGCTTACTTCCTGCTGGGTGATTCAAGGCTCACATCGACGCCCCCGGTTTTACCTCACTGTGTCTCATCGACATAACCTTTGCTTTACTCAGTGTGAATTTCGTCATCTTTGTATCAGACCAAGTTGAGAGCTTGGTCGTTTCCCCTTTGCAGGTGGATGCAATCCTTCTTGTTTTTTGAGATAGCCCTCACACGACATTGGATTCATTTGCAAACACATTTAGGTAGGAATGGAATCCTTCTGGCAGGTCTGTCAAATAGATCATGGATCAAGAAGAGAAATGGTCCCAGAACAGAAGCCAGAGGCACGCCACTGATGACTTCAACCCATTTCGAGATGGCTTCCCTGTCATGAATCCTTTTTCCATATCCTTAAGATAATCTTATGTACATCGAAGTGGTCGTCACCTCCTTATTCTTACGTGAAGCCCCAGCTTCTTTATAAGCGTCCTGTGTGGTATAGTGTCAAATGCTTTCTGGCAGTCCAGATGCAGAAGTCCACCATCGTCTGGAGATGAGAGATGTGGGAGAAGAAGAGATTTAGGGCTCCAGCTAAGCCATGATCTTCTCCGCCATATAGTCAGCACAGCTGGAGGGATCATGGCCAGCGACGCCTCGCCCATCCCAGGTAAAGTTAGTAGAGAAGGTCTGCAGGGACAATCGCTGTGGTCTCCCAGAGTGCCTTTGGTTGGTATTTGGAGGGGGATGAGGGGCGGGCGGGTGGGCATAACTCGATGATAAAGAGATAAGATTGTCAGAGGACTCCAAGGGGACAGAGGCAGTGTTGGTGTAGAGGGAGGTTTGAGAGGGAAGAGATCAACCATGTCGGAGGAGTGACTGTCATGGGAAGGAACTCGTGTGTTACATATCTGGATATTTCTCTCAGGTCGTTAGGGACAGAAGGAGGGAGGAAGGAAGGACCTCGACTCTAGCTGTATCGTTCCTGTGTCATTTGGAATATCTAACCTTCAAATTAGCGACAACAGAACACGTACGCCTGTTGCCTGGCTGCGCGTGGCGGAGGGGGATATGCACCATAGCAAGTACCATTTCTTGGCTTGGTGGTGGGCGGCGGGAGGGCGTTGAGCGACTAAGTCTCTAGCAGTTCAGCGGTGTGTTGTCGAATGGTCTGTGTGGTGGGTCTTTCTGCACATAAGACCGTCTGTGTGTAGGTGTCTGTTAGGTGATTCTGATGTTGAGAAAAGCCTTACAAGGCAGAGAAGCAACTCTCCCTATCTCTGAAAGAAGCTGAACATTGTGCTGCAGGTGACCCCCACACTCGTGTGTTCTATCAAAACTATTCTTTGATCAGACTTGATTCATCTTGGCGTCCATATTCAGACGTCCAGACGTGTCTGATCTCATGATTCTGAAAAGAATGTTGGTGGAGAGTAGATGTGGTTAGGACTGAACTGGTGGTGTTCACACGCGCTGGTCCACCTCAACATTCATGAAGTCTGCGATTCCACTTCGTCGTACATATGACACAACAGTAGTACACACTTACCATCAGTGGACACACACACACACACACACACACACACACACACACACACACACACACAGTGAGTGTTATCGGGATGTGTGGCATTTAAGTAATGACCAAAAGATACCTCACGAGCCAGTAACGTTACAGTTTAAGTCCTCATTAAGCAGGGCCCGCCCGCAAAAATATATTGCTGGTCATTAATGTCGCACGGTCAGATATTTCGCAGGTAATCAGGCTAAATATCTGATGCGTTATGGCGGGCCGCTTATTACGCGCTGATCACATATTCGCGCTTACCGTCAGGTGAAACCTAACCAGTCCTGGTGGTGGGCCGCTCAAATCTCGTACATAAAGGATTTTCGCTTGGTGGGGGGTGTGTAGTGCGAGCAGTGCCTCGTGCGAGGAAGCCAGGGTGTAGTGTGATGGGTGTAGTACACCAGGGTGGATGGCGAGTGGTTTTTGATGATGGGGTATAGGTGTAGTACACTGGGGTGGATGGTGAGTGGTTTTTGAGGATGGGGTATAGGTGTAGTACACCGGGGTGGATGGTGAGTGGTTTTTGATGATGGGGTATAGGTGTAGTACACCGGGGTGGATGGTGAGTGGTTTTTGATGATGGGGTATAGGTGTAGTACACTGGGGTGGATGGTGAGTGGTTTTCGAGGATGGGGTATAGGTGTAGTACACCGGGGTGGATGGTGAGTGGTTTTTGATGATGGGGTATAGGTATAGTACACCGGGGTGGATGGTGAGTGGTTTTCGAGGATGGGTATGTATACCCCATGGATGGTGGTGCGTGATGGTGTTGGCAGGTCCCCTGGGTTCGGTGTATGGTCCCTGTATGGTATTACTTCTGGTGGCTACCTGTCATCTGGTATGGTCCCCCTCCTTCTGTCGATCGGTGTGAGGCGCGCCAGGGGCGGCGTCCCCTGGAGACTGGGGGACCTGTTGGCCAGCAGGTCTTCCTGGGGTCTTCGCTGGTTCGCCTGGTGACACCGCTGGGAAGGTGTGTCATTCCCCCCTTGCTGATGTCGCAGCTGTGGTCATCGGGTGATGGCGGTGGTCTGTGTCTGTGGTGGCGTGAGTTCAGGGCAGCTGCACTGACACCACCACCGCCCCGCGCCCGCCCTCCCTCTCTACACAGGCCTGGCCCACCCACCCACCCATCTACCTTCCCGCCCAACACCATCGCCACCCTGCTACCCACCGTCTCCCGCCCACCCTGGCAGCTACACCCTGTGGTCGACATTAGCATGACCCTGCCTCCCTTGCCTCCGCAACCACATCAGCATCTCCCTGCCACCCACTCCAGCATCGCTCTTCTCCCACACCAGCGCCTCCCTGCCACCCAATCCAGCATCGCTCTTATCCCACACCAGCAACGGTGGCAATATTCTCCTTGGTTTCCACTTGATATAAACAGATAAATTGATATATATGATATATAAGATCTAGTATTTCCTGGTAACCACGAGGAAAATCAAACATGATAAGTCCCAAGTGCACTTTCGTGTAATAATCACATCGTCATGGCCTTGACGATGTTATTATTACACGAAAGTGCACTTGGGGCTTTTCGTGTTTGATTTTCCTCACACACACACACACACACACACACACACACACACACACACACACACAGGAGCACGGTGGAGGGAGTCGGCCACACGCGGGATCAGGCGCTACACACGGCATGTACCTGGCGGGCCGACCACGCTGGATGACCACCAGGTTAATGATGTGTGGCCACTGATACATATGTGGTATTCCATGTGTTAATGAGTACATGGTTACCAGGGGGATGGGAGGGGGGGGGGGCTATTATGGTGAAATATGGGCTTCCAGCGTGTACCTGGTCAGGCATAAATTTCTCACTAGCCGTTGGATATTGTGTCATAATGTTTCACACATAGTGTGCACAGATACTTTTTTGGCCGAGTGTTCATACACGCCTATCGGCCATTTCCGCCTATAGACGAATGGACCTTGTGGTGAGTCTGGATACATGTAGTGTGCTTGTGGTGAGTCTGGATACATGTAGTGTGCTTGTGGTGAGTCTGGATACATGTACTGTGCTCCTCCATCTTGTGTTGCTGTCTCGTCTCGTCACAACTGCCTCTGTAAAGTCATATTTGGACGGGATTTCTCCAGTGGAGGGGGCCAGTGGCTATCTAGTTAAGTTTAATGCTTCTAAAACCCAATTTCTGCTCTCTCTCTCTCTCTCTCTCTCTCTCTCTCTCTCTCTCTCTCTCTCTCTCTCTCTCTCTCTCTCTCTCTCTCTCTCTCTCTCTCTCAGTCTTCTTCCCATCTCCGTTGATGTCTCTTCATCATCCTACCCCCCCGTAACATCTGGTCGCCACACATCGCACAGCCCAAGTCAAGTCTACCCCCGAAGGAAAATGGGCGTCCCGTCTTCTTTTTAGATGGTTTATTTTCTTTTCGTTCCCGTGGGCCCGTCGCTCAGTGGTTCACTGCCGACGAACCCAGGGGCATGGCGACGTCCCAACTCTCCTCCTCTTGGCCTGGGGGCCGGGGCTCGATCCCCTTGCCCTACGCCGCAGCGTCTTGTCGTCTGGCGTCACGGTGAGGGTACATTATCGTGGTGTCCTGCACCCGAGAACGGGCGTGGTGTGTGCCCCCCAGGCCTAGGCCAGACCACGCAGTACTACGGAAGCCACCGCATCGCAGGATGAGTGTGTGGAGCCGTCGGCTGCCTCAGTGTAGTGACGTGGCCCCAGCGTGGTGGACCCCCATGGTTTGGACCGAAGGGCCCCGACCTGACCCTTGTGAAAATGCAGGTTTTCTGTCGCCTCCCCCAAAACTCTTCCATTGTTTCGCCTTTTCTTCACTCTGCTTTATTGTCTATTTCTCTCTCTTTTTTTTTCTTATCCTTCCTTTATTGTTTCACTTCAGGCCTGGCCTTAGTAAGGTCTCGTGGGCCTCCAAGCCTTACCAGAGTGTTGGGTAGGGTCTGTCAGGGGGTCCTGCTGACGAGCTGGTAGAACCCTGTCAAGGGCGCGACAGACGTGATGGTAGAACGTCACCAGCCCTACTGACGTTTTGTCTAGGGTCCCTACTGACGTGTGTGTAGGGCTTTATCAGCATCCCTACTGACGTGTGGGCAGGGCTTTATCACAAGCCCTACTGACGTGTTGGTAGGGCTTTATCACCAGCCCTACTGACGTGTGTGTAGGGCTTTATCACTAGCCCTACTGACGTGTGTGTAGGGATTTATCACCAGCCCTACTGACGTGTGTGTAGGGCTTTATCACCAGCCCTACTGACGTGTGTGTAGGGCTTTATCACCAGCCCTACTGACGTGTGTGTAGGGCTTTATCACCAGCCCTACTGACGTGTTGGCAGGGCTTTATCACCAGCCCTACTGACGTGTTGGTAGGGCTTTATCACCAGCCCTACTGACGTGTTGGTATGGCTTTATCACCAGCCCTACTGACGTGTGTGTAGGGCTTTATCACCAGCCCTACTGACGTGTTGGTAGGGCTTTATCACCAGCCCTACTGACGTGTTGGTATGGCTTTATCACCAGCCCTACTGACGTGCGTGTAGGGCTTTATCACCAGCCCTACTGACGTGTTGGTAGGGCTTTATCACCAGCCCTACTGACGTGTGTGTAGGGCTTTATCACCAGCCCTACTGACGTGTTGGTAGGGCTTTATCACCAGCCCTACTGACGTGTGTGTAGGGCTTTATCACCAGCCCTACTGACGTGTTGGTAGGGCTTTATCACCAGCCCTACTGACGTGTGTGTAGGGATTTATCACCAGCCCTACTGACGTGTGTGTAGGGCTTTATCACCAGCCCTACTGACGTGTTGGTATGGCTTTATCACCAGCCCTACTGACGTGTGTGTAGGGCTTTATCACCAGCCCTACTGACGTGTTGGTATGGCTTTATCACCAGCCCTACTGACGTGTGTGTAGGGCTTTATCACCAGCCCTACTGACGTGTTGGCAGGGCTTTATCACCAGCCCTACTGACGTGTTGGTAGGGCTTTATCACCAGCCCTACTGACGTGTTGGTATGGCTTTATCACCAGCCCTACTGACGTGCGTGTAGGGCTTTATCACCAGCCCTACTGACGTGTTGGTAGGGCTTTATCACCAGCCCTACTGACGTGTGTGTAGGGCTTTATCACCAGCCCTACTGACGTGTTGGTAGGGCTTTATCACCAGCCCTACTGACGTGTGTGTAGGGCTTTATCACCAGCCCTACTGACGTGTTGGCAGGGCTTTATCACCAGCCCTACTGACGTGTTGGTAGGGCTTTATCACCAGCCCTACTGACGTGTTGGTAGGGCTTTATCACCAGCCCTACTGACGTGTGTGTAGGGCTTTATCACCAGCCCTACTGACGTGTGTGTAGGGCTTTATCACCAGCCCTACTGACGTGTTGGTAGGGCTTTATCACCAGCCCTACTGACGTGTTGGCAGGGCTTTATCACCAGCCCTACTGACGTGTTGGTAGGGCTTTATCACCAGCCCTACTGACGTGTTGGTAGGGCTTTATCACCAGCCCTACTGACGTGTGTGTAGGGCTTTATCACCAGCCCTACTGACGTGTGTGTAGGGCTTTATCACCAGCCCTACTGACGTGTTGGTAGGGCTTTATCACCAGCCCTACTGACGTGTGTGTAGGGCTTTATCACCAGCCCTACTGACGTGTGTGTAGGGCTTTATCACCAGCCCTACTGACGTGTTGGTAGGGAACCTGCTAACGTGATGGTAGGGTCTGCCAGCAGTAGCCTTGGTGACGTGTGATAGGTGACCAGTACTGACTGACCTGACCTGACGTTGACCTGTGTGGCCAGGGGACGACTTACCCGCCAGGGGTGATGAGGATGGTTGATGGGTATGGTTGATGGATATGGTTGATGAGTATGGTTGATGAGGATGGTTGATGGGTATGGTTGATGGATATGGTTGATGGGTATGGTTGATGAGTATGATCAATGAGTATGGTTGATGGGTATGGTTGATTAGTATGGTTGATGGATATGGTTGATGGGTATGGTTGATGAGGATGGTTGATGGGTATGGTTGATGGATATGGTTGATGGGTATGGTTGATGAGGATGGCTGATGGGTATGGTTAATGACTATGGTTGATTAGTATGGTTGATGAGTATGGTTGATGGATATGGTTGATGGGTATGGTTGATGGGTATGGTTGATGGATATGGTTGATGAGTATGGTTGATGGGTATGGTTGATGGGTATGGTTGATGGATATGGTTGATGAGTATGGTTGATGGATATGGTTGATGGGTATGGTTGATGGATATGGTTGATGGGTATGGTTGATGGGTATGGTTGATGAGTATGATCAATGAGTATGGTTGATGGGTATGGTTGATTAGTATGGTTGATGGATATGGTTGATGGGTATGGTTGATGAGGATGGTTGATGGGTATGGTTGATGGATATGGTTGATGGGTATGGTTGATGAGTATGATCAATGAGTATGGTTGATGGGTATGGTTGATTAGTATGGTTGATGGATATGGTTGATGGGTATGGTTGATGAGGATGGTTGATGGGTATGGTTGATGGATATGGTTGATGGGTATGGTTGATGAGGATGGCTGATGGGTATGGTTAATGACTATGGTTGATTAGTATGGTTGATGAGTATGGTTGATGGATATGGTTGATGGGTATGGTTGATGGGTATGGTTGATGGATATGGTTGATGAGTATGGTTGATGGGTATGGTTGATGGGTATGGTTGATGAGTATGGTTGATGAGTATGGTTGATGGATATGGTTGATGGGTATGGTTGATGGATATGGTTGATGGGTATGGTTGATGGGTATGGTTGATGGGTATGGTTGATGAGTATGGTTGATGGGTATGGTTGATGAGTATGGTTGATGGATATGGTTGATGGGTATGGTTGATGAGTATGGTTGATGGGTATGGTTGATGAGTATGGTTGATGGATATGGTTGATGGGTATGGTTGATGGATATGGTTGATGGATATGGTTGATGGGTATGGTTGATGAGGATGGCTGATGGGTATGTTGATGAGTATGGGTATGGTGGTGGGGTATGGGGTATGGTGTGGGTGGGGGGGTGTGTTGTTGTTTGGTGTTGTGGTTGGTGGTTGGGTGGTGGTTGGTAGTGGGTGGTGTTGAGGAGTAGGGAATTTTATGGAGGTATTTTGTGGTGTATGTAGGTAGGGGTTGTATTGTTTGGGTATTAGGTGGTGTGGGTGGTTGTGTGGTTTGGTGGTGTTGGTTGTGGTGGGTGGGGTGTGAGGGGGTGGGTGGGGTGGGTTGGGGGGTGGGAGGTATGGGTGGATGGGTGGTTGGTTTGTGAGGGTGAGAGAGTTGGGTTGTTGATGGTATGGTGGTATGGTTTGGGTGTGGATGTTTGGTGGGGGTGGTGATGGTATGGGAGTTGGAGGTTGTTATTAGTTTGGTTGGGTTGTGGTATGGATGGATATGTTGATGGTTGGTTGTGGTATGGTTGAGGGTATGGTTGAGGGAGTAGGGTTGATGGGTATGGTTGATGAGTAGGGTTTGATGGGTATGGTGATGGATATGGTTTGATGGGTATGGTTGATGAGTATTGGTTGATGGATATGGTTGATTAGTATGGTTGATGGGTATGGTTGATGGGTATGGTTGATGGGTATGGTTGATGGATATGGTTGATGGGTATGGCTGATGGGTATGGTTAATGACTATGGTTGATTAGTATGGTTGATGGCTATGGTTGATGAGTATGGTTGATGGTATGGTTGATGATATGGTTGATGAGTATGGTTGATGGGTATGGTTGATGGGTTATGTGATGAGTATGGTATGGGTATGGTTGATGAGTATGTTGATGGGTAAGGTCTGATGAGTATGGTTGATGAGTATGGTTGATGAGGTATAGGTTGAGGGTATGGTGAAGTATGGTTGATGGGTATGGTTGATGTGGTTGATTAGTATGGTTGATGAGTATGGTTGATTAGTATGGTTGATGAGTATGGTTGATGAGTATGGTTGATGGTATGGTTGATGAGTATGGTTGATGGGTATGGTTGATGAGTATGGTTGATGGGTATGGTTGATGATTATGGTTGATGAGTA
>NC_092289.1:7181446-7258946 GCF_036320965.1 Panulirus ornatus | reverse complement strand
CACACACACACACACACACACACACACACACACCACACACACACACACACACACACACACACACACACACACACACACACACACACACACACACACACACACACACACACCACACACACACACACACACACCACACACACACACACACACACCACACACACACACACACACACACACACACACACACACACACACACACACACACACACACACCACACACACACACCACACACACACACACACACACACACACACACACACACACACACACACACACACACACACACACACCACACACACACACACACACACACACACACACACACACACACACCACACCCCCACACAAACACAAACACACACCACAAACACCCCCACACAACCCACACAAACAACACCAACCAACACCACCCCACACACCACCCAAACACCCCACCCACCCCCAACCCCCAAACACACACACACACCCACACACAACCACACACACAACACACAACACACACACCCCACAAAACCCCACACACCCACACCCACACACACCCACAACACACCACCAAAACACCACACACACACCACAACCAACAACACAACACACAACAACCACACCCACCACACACCACCAACACCACACCACCCAACCCCACAACACACACACACAACCCACACACAAAACCACACCACACCAACAACCCCACACACCAACACACCCACACCCACAAACACAACACACCACACACAACCACCCCAAACACCCACACACACAAACACACACCACACACCACACAAACCACACACACACCAACAACCACCCAACCAAACACCACACACAACAAAACACACACACCCACCACACAACACACCAACACCACACACCCCCACACCCAACCACACCCAAAAACCCCAAACCCACACACACCCCCCCAAACAACCACACACCCCACACACCACAACACACAACACCACACACACACACCAACCAACACCACACCCCCACACCACCAACACCCCACACACCCCACACACACCCCACCCCCCCACCCACCCACCACAACACCCAACACCCAAACCAACAACACCCCCCAACCCACACCAACACACAACAACAACCAAACACAACACACACCACCCCCCACCCACAACCCAAACACAACACAACACCCAACCAACAACCCACCCACCCCAACACCAACCACACAACACCCACACCACACCCACACCCCACACCACACACAACAACCACACACAACAACCACACACCAAACCACAACACACACACCAACCAACCCAAAACACTGCACCCCAACACACACACACACAACCACAACACACCACCACAACCACCAAACACAAACACCACCCCAGACCCAAACACCACACCACACACACATCCACCACCACAAACCCACCCCCCACACACCCCCAACACACACACACCCCACCACCACACACACCCCACACACCCCACACCACACACACCACAACACACACACCACACCCACCACACCCCACCACACCACCCACACACACCCCACACACAAACAACACACCCACCACACCACACACCACCACCAACACACCCACACAAACCACATCACACACCACCCCACACCACCACCACCCCACACACACACACACACCCCCACACACACCCACACCACACACAACACACACTCACACCACACACAAACCCACACCCCACCCACACACCACCCCACACCACCCCACACACACCACACACCACAACCACAACCCCCCACCCCCCCCCCACACCACCCCCCACACACACACCACACTACACAACACACACCACCCACACCACACACACCCACACCCACACACCCCACACCCACACCACACCCCACACACCACCAACCACACACCCACACACACACACACACAACACACACACACCACACACACACCACACCCCACCAACACCACACACCCACACACACCACCACACAACACACACACACACACCCCCACCACCACACACCCACAACCCACACCACACACACACCCCCACACACACCCACACACCCACACCCACCCCCCCCCCCCCCCCCCCACCCCCCCCAACCACCCCAACCCCCCCCCCCCCCACCCACAAAACCCCACCACCCCCACACCACCCACCCAACCCCCCACCCCCCCCCCCCCCCCCCACACCCCACCCCCCACCCCAAAACACCCCCACACCCCACCCCCAACACCCAACCCCCCCCCCCCCCCCCCCCCCCCCCCCCCCCCCCCCCCCCCCCCCCCCCCCCCCCCCCCCCCCCCCCCCCCCCCCCCCCCCCCCCCCCCCCCCCCACACCCAACCACCACACACACACACACACACACACCACACACACACACACACACACACACCACACACACACACACACACACACACCACACACACACACACACACACCACACACACACACCACACACACACACACACACACACACACACCACACACACACACACACACACAGAGCCCTGGTACAGCGGTGTGTTATAGGATGATGATGACCCCGGCGTGCAGGCCTGCCTGTGGTGGGTTCTCTTTCTTCTGGTTGTGGCCACGAGGTTACCTTTGTCGGGGGGGGGGGGCGGTCACCACGACGAGCAGCAGGGGCAGCAGGAGCAGCAGGAGCAGGGGCAGCAGGGGCAGCAGGAGGAGGCGTGTTCTGGGTGGGTGGGTGGAGGGGCGGTGTGGGTGTGGAGAGGTGGCCGGGGTGAGGGTGTGGTGGTCGTGGCCACCTTCATGCTGGGATGTGTTCTGGGTGGTCCTCTCTGGGGGAAGGGGACTCCTGCTGGGGACCTTCCCTAGGGAGGGGGACTCGTGTTGGGGTCCTTCTCTAGGGAGGGGGACTCGTGTAGGGGCCCTTCTCTAGGGAGGGGGACTCGTGTAGGGGCCCTTCTCTAGGGAGGGGGACTCGTGTAGGGGCCCTTCTCTAGGGAGGGGGACTCGTGTAGGGGAGGGAGGCGGGAGGACTTGCCAGGGAGGGGACTCCTATGGGGGAGGGGAGGGGGGGGGAGGGGGAGGAAGGGTCCGCTAGGGTGAGAAACACACAAGACCATGTGGTCACTCCAGGAGGCCACCGTACTGATGGCTGGAGCCCGCGTGGCCTACGGTGTGTGGCTGGAACCCGCGTGGCCTGCGGTATGTGTGGCAGGAACCCGCGTGGCCTGCGGTGTGTGTGGCAGGAAGAACCCGCGTGGCCTGCAGTGTGTGTGGCAGGAACCCGCGTGGCCTGCGGTGTGTGGCAGGAACCCGCGTGGCCTGCGGTGTGTGGCAGGAACCCGCGTGGCCTGCGGTATGTGTGGCAGGAACCCGCGTGGCCTGCGGTGTGTGTGGCAGGAAGAACCCGCGTGGCCTGCGGTGTGTGTGGCAGGAAGAACCCGCGTGGCCTGCAGTGTGTGTGGCAGGAACCCGCGTGGCCTGCGGTGTGTGGCAGGAACCCGCGTGGCCTGCGGTGTGTGTGGCAGGAAGAACCCGCGTGGCCTGCAGTGTGTGTGGCAGGAACCCGCGTGGCCTGCGGTGTGTGGCAGGAACCCGCGTGGCCTGCGGTGTGTGTGGCAGGAACCCGCGTGGCCTGCGGTGTGTGGCAGGAACCCGCGTGGCCTGCGGTGTGTGGCAGGAACCCGCGTGGCCTGCAGTGTGTGTGGCAGGAACCCGCGTGGCCTGCGGTGTGTGGCAGGAACACCCAGCTGACGACGTGCCCTGGGTCACACCCAGCTGACGACGTGCCCTGGGTCACACCCAGCTGACGACGTGCCCTGGGCCACACCCAGCTGACGACGTGTCCTGGATCACACCCAGCTGACGACGTGCCCTGGGTCACACCCAGCTGACGACGTGCCCTGGGTCACACCCAGCTGACGACGTGCCCTGGGTCACACCCAGCTGACGACGTGCCCTGGGTCACACCCAGCTGACGACGTGCCCTGGATCACACCCAGCTGACGACGTGCCCTGGATCACACCCAGCTGACGACGTGCCCTGGATCACACCCAGCTGACGACGTGCCCTGGATCACACCCAGCTGACGACATGCCCTGGGTCACACCCAGCTGACGACGTGCCCTGGGTCACACCCAGCTGACGACGTGCCCTGGGTCACACCCAGCTGATGACGTGCCCTGGGTCACACCCAGCTGACGACGTGCCCTGGGTCACACCCAGCTGACGTGCCCTGGGACACACCCAGCTGACGACGTGGCCTGGGTCACACCCAGCTGACGACGTGCCCTGGGTCACACCCAGCTGACGACGTGCCCTGGGTCACACCCAGCTGACGACGTGCCCTGGGTCACACCCAGCTGACGACGTGCCCTGGGTCACACCCAGCTGACGACGTGCCCTGGATCACACCTAGCTGACGACGTGTCCTGGGTCACACCCAGCTGACGACGTGTCCTGGGTCACACCCAGCTGACGACGTGCCCTGGGTCACACCCAGCTGACGACGTGCCCTGGATCACACCCAGCTGACGACGTGCCCTGGATCACACCCAGCTGACGACGTGTCCTGGGTCACACCCAGCTGACGACGTGCCCTGGATCACACCTAGCTGACGACGTGTCCTGGGTCACACCCAGCTGACGACGTGTCCTGGGTCACACCCAGCTGACGACGTGCCCTGGGTCACACCCAGCTGACGACGTGCCCTGGGTCACACCCAGCTGACGACATGCCCTGGATCACACCCAGCTGACGACGTGCCCTGGGTCACACCCAGCTGACGACGTGCCCTGGGTCTCACCCAGCTGACGACGTGTCCTGGGTCACACCCAGCTGACGACGTGTCCTGGATCACACCCAGCTGACGACGTGCCCAGGATCACACCCAGCTGATGACGTGCCCTGGATCACGCCCAGCTGACGACGTGCCCAGGATCACACCCAGCTGATGACGTGCGGTGGGTCTCACCCAGCTGACGACGTGCCCTGGGTCACACCCAGCTGACGACGTGGCCTGCGTCACACCCAGCTGACGACGTGCCCTGGATCACACCCAGCTGACGACATGCCCTGGGTCTCACCCAGCTGACGACGTGCCCTGGGTCACACCCAGCTGACGACATGCCCTGGGTCACACCCAGCTGACGACGTGTCCTGGGTCACACCCAGCTGACGACGTGTCCTGGGTCACACCCAGCTGACGACGTGCCCTGGGTCACACCCAGCTGACGACGTGCCCTGGGTCACACCCAGCTGACGACGTGCCCTGGATCACACCCAGCTGACGACGTGCCCTGGGTCACACCCAGCTGACGACGTGCCCTGGGTCTCACCCAGCTGACGACGTGTCCTGGGTCACACCCAGCTGACGACGTGTCCTGGATCACACCCAGCTGACGACGTGCCCAGGATCACACCCAGCTGATGACGTGCCCTGGATCACGCCCAGCTGACGACGTGCCCAGGATCACACCCAGCTGATGACGTGCGGTGGGTCTCACCCAGCTGACGACGTGCCCTGGGTCACACCCAGCTGACGACGTGGCCTGCGTCACACCCAGCTGACGACGTGCCCTGGATCACACCCAGCTGACGACATGCCCTGGGTCACACCCAGCTGACGACGTGCCCTGGGTCACACCCAGCTGACGACGTGCCCTGGATCACACCCAGCTGACGTGCCCAGGATCACACCCAGCTGACGACGTGCCCTGGATCACACCCAGCTGACGACGTGCCCTGGATCACACCCACCTGACGACGTGTCCTGGGTCACACCCAGCTGATGACGTGCGGTGGGTCTCACCCAACTGACGACGTGCCCTGGATCACACCCAGCTGACGACGTGCCCTGGGTCACACCCAGCTGACGACGTGCCCTGGATCACACCCAGGTGACGACGTGCCCTGGGTCACACCCAGCTGACGACGTGCCCTGGATCACACCCAGCTGACGACGTGCCCTGGGTCACACCCAGCTGACGACGTGGCCTGGGTCACACCTAGCTGATGACGTGCGGTGGGTCTCACCCAGCTGACGACGTGTCCTGGGTCACACCCAGCTGACGACGTGCCCTGGGTCACACCCAGCTGACGACATGCCCTGGGTCACACCCAGCTGACGACATGCCCTGGGTCACACCCAGCTGACGACGTGCCCTGGGTCACACCCAGCTGACGACGTGCCCTGGGTCACACCCAGCTGACGACGTGCCCTGGGTCACACCCAGCTGATTATTATTATTATTATTATTATTATTATTATTATTATTATTATTATTATTATATTATACTTTGTCGCTGTCTCCCGCGTTAGCGAGGTAGCGCAAGGAAACAGACGAAAGAATGGCCCAACCCACCCACATACACATGAATATACATACATGTCCACACACGCACTTATACATACATACCTATACATCTCAACGTATATATATATATATATATATATATATATATATATATATATATATATATATATATATATATATATATATATATATATATAAACACATGTACATACATGCTGCCTTCATCCATTCTCGCCGCCACTCCACCACATATAACATTATTGTTATTATTATTCGTATTATTATTATTATTATTATTATTATTATTATTATTATTATTATTGTAATACCTTTTTCTTCTGAATGGATGTTTTCTAGGCCTAAGTTTAGGCTGGTCACTGGACTTTTTGCAGTTGATTTTGGACATCATCCACAAGCAATGATACTTTAGCCCAAGAAATTAGAAGAGATATTGTTACGTCAGCATTGACCAGTCTAACGATTGTATAGCATCATTAGCGACAGTTTGCTGTTAAAATGGACAGTAACGCTGTTAAAATGGACAGTAACATAACATTACATGGTGCTGTAGATCATAAGAATGCTCATTGCTGAGATAAAAGTATTGATTGTCATTTCTGGACCAGATATTGTCTGTTTACCTTAGATTTGTCGAGAATAGAAGCGAACTTCAGAACAACTTATCGACTTGCTGAAGTACAGCAACTTTATCTATAACCAGGTCCACTCAGACCTTTCCGTGGTTTACCCCGGACGCTTCACATGCCCTTGGTTCAGTCCATTGATAGCACGTCGACCCCTGTATACCACATGGTTCCAAGTCATTCTATCCCGTGCATGCCTTTCATCCTCCTGCATGTTCAGGCCTCGATCACCGAATATCTTTTTAACTCTGTCTTTCCATCTCCTGTTTGGTGTCCTCCTTGTCCATGTTCCCTCACTCAATCTCTTTATTGTTATTATTATTATCATTATTATTATTATTATTATTATTATTATTATTATTATTATTATTATTATGAATGACAAGGACTGGAACCTACCTGACCTGGAGTATGTGGCAGGGGCTGGAACCCATGCGTCATGAGGTGTATGACAGGGGGCTGGAACCCATGTGTACCCGAAGTGTACGGCAGGGGCTGGAATGAACTGGTGCGGGATCGGCTTCCATTTTCGCTTTGCAGTTTGTGGCGAACTGTCTGGTATGAGGTGGCTGTAGAGCAGCACGCCCACGCCTTGAACTGTCTGGTATGAGGTGGCTGTAGAGCAGCACGCCCACGCCTTGAACTGTCTGGTATGAGGTGGCTGTAGGTAGTGTGGGGTGTACGAATGGGGTGTTGTACACTATATGGTAGGGTACAGCGTACGAATGGGGTGTTGTACACTATATGGGAGTGTACAGTGTACGAATGGGGTGTTGTACACTATATGGTAGTGTACAGTGTACGAATGGGGTGTTGTACACTATATGGTAGTGTACAGTGTACGAATGGGGTGTTGTACACTATATGGGAGTGTACAGTGTACGAAGGAGATGGGTTCAGCATCTTCACTCGTCCTGTGTCGCTGGGAGAGGCTGGGTGTACATGTGTACACAGATCCATGGTTCCCGGCTGTGAAGTATGAGTGTACATCCAAATATGAGTTTGCCGCCCAGGGTATGAGTGTGCGGGGCTAAATATGAGTGTGTACCCTCACAATATGAGGGGGGGGTGTAGTACACTATCTGTACATGAGAGCAAAGCGATCAAGCATAAATCAATGTAATGAGGGTGTTGAGCACATGTGTACATTTCGCACTAACGAGGTCATTGTTATTAGGGTTGTTAGAGGTCACGTGATCTGACATAACACTTAATGACTTAACAGATAATCGCAATGATTATTCAGTAATTGATATGAATTATTTTTATAGATTGTTAAGAAGAAATGAGTCCTGGCCATATATTACGTAGTGTGAGGTGATTAATATGGTCACACTGCGTATATTACGTAGTGTGAGGTGATTAATATGGTCACACTGCGTATATTACGTAGTGTGAGGTGATTAATATGGTCACACTGCGTATATTACGTAGTGTGAGGTGATTAATATGGTCACACTGCGTATATTACGTAGTGTGAGTTGATTAATATGGTCACTGCGTATATTACGTAGTGTGAGTTGATTAATATGGTCACACTGCGTATATTACGTAGTGTGAGTTGATTAATATGGTCACACTGCGTATATTACTTAGTGTGAGTTGATTAATATGGTCACTGCGTATATTACGTAGTATGAGGTGATTAATATGGTCACACTGCGTATATTACTTAGTGTGAGTTGATTAATATGGTCACACTGCGTATATTACGTAGTGTGAGTTGATTAATATGGTCACACTGCGTATATTACGTAGTGTGAGATGATTAATATGGTCACACTGCGTATATTACGTAGTGTGAGTTGATTGATATGGTCACACTGCGTATATTACGTAGTGTGAGTTGATTAATATGGTCACACTGCGTATATTACGTAGTGTGAGTTGATTAATATGGTCACACTGCGTATATTACGTAGTATGAGTTGATTGATATGGTCACTCTGCGTATATTACGTAGTGTGAGTTGATTGATATGGTCACACTGCGTATATTACGTAGTGTGAGTTGATTAATATGGTCACACTGCGTATATTACGTAGTGTGAGATGATTAATATGGTCACTGCGTATATTACGTAGTGTGAGTTGATTGACATGGTCACACTGCGTATATTACGTAGTGTGAGTTGATTGATATGGTCACACTGCGTATATTACGTAGTGTGAGTTGATTGATATGGTCACACTGCGTATATTACGTAGTGTGAGTTGATTAATATGGTCACACTGCGTATATTACGTAGTGTGAGGTGATTAATATGGTCACACTGCGTATATTACGTAGTATGAGGTGATTAATATGGTCACACTGCGTATATTACTTAGTGTGAGTTGATTAATATGGTCACTGCGTATATTACGTAGTGTGAGTTGATTAATATGGTCACACTGCGTATATTACTTAGTGTGAGTTGATTAATATGGTCACACTGCGTATATTACGTAGTGTGAGTTGATTAATATGGTCACACTGCGTATATTACGTAGTGTGAGTTGATTAATATGGTCACACTGCTTATATTACGTAGTGTGAGTTGATTAATATGGTCACACTGCGTATATTACATTGTGAATTGATCAGTATGGTCACACTGGCCACTGTGATGTCATCAAACATTTTCATGCACTTTGCATGGCAGGAAAGGTAACTTTGATGCAAATTAGGGTGATCAGCAGAGTCAGTTAGGGTGAGGTGGTTAATGAGTGTGACCCAGCGTTCAAGGCTCGATCATATGTGTCGTAGTGTGAGGCAGGAGGCCCGCTGCTCCTCACACACTCGGGGGGTGAGGTTGTGTCATTCATCATACCTCATTAATTGTGTCATTCATCATACCTCAGTAATGTACTCATGAAATCTGTTCCATTGATCCCAGCTGGTTCAACTCTGCGGGACTGGCCCACCCTAGTTTACTGTTGACTCTCCAGTATACGCTGCCCACCCGCCCGCCCCCACCTGACCCACCCACCCACCCGCCTCACCCACCTGACACACCCACTCGCCCCACCTGACCCACCCATCTCACATGACCCACCCATCCCACCTGACCCACCCACCCCACCTAACCCACCCACCCGCCCCACCTGACCCGCCCATCCCACCTGACCCACCTATCTCACATGACCCGCCCACAACACCAGACCCATCCATTCCACCTGACCCGCCCATCCCACCTGACCCACCCACCCCACCTGACCCACCCATCTCACGTGACCCGCCCACAACACCAGACCCACCCATTCCACCCGACCCACCCACCCCACATATCCCACCCACCCCACATGACCCGCTTATATACCAATACCCATAAGAAGTTTCTACCATTAGCCAGGACTCGCGCGTGGCGCTCACCGCTTCAACCCGGTATCTCGCTTCACTGAGCCACACTCATCGTGTTATCATGGACACCAGATCGCGCGTTGTGGTATCGTGTTCTCTTGGTGATATCTCGTCCAGTAAGGAAAGATAACAATGTGTTGGCCATCCCAGCATCGCCTGCAGAGCCCCAACCCCACCGGGGTTCGATCCTGGGTCCTTGCCAGCCCACGCCTCGGTGTAGAGGGCACGAGTGTATGTATTGCCCAGGCTAATGGTTAGGTCGGGGTCATTTACTACAGGGTTGTATGGCGGCATATCTGGTAGGTTTTGATTCTTTCTTTTTCTTTTTCTTTCAAACTGTTCGCCATTTCCCGCGTTAGCGAGGTAGCGTTAAGAACAGAGGACTGGGCCTTTGAGGGAATATCCTCACCTGGCCCCCTTCTCTGTTCCTTCTTTTGGAAAATTAAAAACGAGAGGGGAGGATTTCCAGCCCTCCCGCTCCCTCCCCTTTTAGTCACCTTCCAAACCTCCAGCAGCCGGGATCGAACCCTGGACCCCCTGGGTGGCGGGCGGGAGCGCTATAGCCTAGCGGTAGCGCTCCCGCCCGCCACGCAGGGGGTCCCGGGTTCGATCCTGGCTTTTAGAGGTTTGGATGTTGTTTACATATGTGACCTGTTTGTGTGCCGGGGTTTGATGTGGTGTTGCTCATTTGGGTGTTACAACGACCACTCTGTATGGTTTGTGTTCGTTACGTGCTGGGGAAGCGTTGTCTTGCTAATGGTCGAAGAATTCTAATTACCCATCTCTTATTTGTGGCCATTAAGGTAATTACTTCGTACAACACACACACACCAGGGTTTTATATAAACATTCGTATGAAAAGTGTTGTGTGTGTGTGTGTGTGTGTGTGTGTGTGGTGTGTGTGTGTGTGTGGTGTGTGTGTGTGTGTGTGTGTGTGTGTGTGTGTGTGTGTGTTTCTTTCGCTATAGTTATGTATGTATGTTTGTATGTATGTGTGTATGTATGTATATGTATGTATGTATGTTTATGTATGTATGTATGTATGTGTGTGTATGTATGTATGTATGTATGTATGTATGTATGTATGTATGTATGTATGTATGTATGTATGTGTTTATTTATATGTATGTATGTATGTATGTGTATGTATGTATGTATGTATGTATGTATATGTATATGCATGTATGTATATGTATGTATGTATGTATGTATGTATGTAATGTATGTGTGTATGTATGTGTGTATGTATGTATGTATGTATGTATGTATGTATGTATGTATGTATGTATGTGCGTCTCGGTTTCTATATGTACGTTTGTGCGTTCGTCTATAGGTCTGGGTGCATGACGTGTGTGCCCACGGCCTCCCCCCCTCCCGCTGGTACCGTCCCCCGTCTGGGGACTCAACCTTGGGGGGGGGGTGAGGGGACATTGGCCATGGGGGAGGGGGGGGAAGGGAGGCGGTGAGGGGACATTGGCTGGCCAGGGCTGAGCGAACGGTCTTGCTCCTCTCTGACGCTGGCTGACTCGTTCGCTCACTGTGGTGGTCGCCACACCAACAACACCTGACTCTCACTTACCTCACAGCTGAGGTGACCTACGCCTGTGGGGGAGGGGAGGTTTAGACACACACACACACACACACACCACCTCCACACCACCAGGGGTCTCCCTACGTCTGCGCCTACGTCAGGATGGCCCACTGTTCAGCTGCATCACACGACCCGCTCATCATGATAACCAGTTCGGGACGAGGTGGCGTACGTGCGTCCATGGCTTCGGGGAATTGCGTATACATATATATATATTTATATACGCAGACTTTTTTTGTGTGTGCCTTTTTGTTTCCATTTGCGGCCTGACAGCCTAGACTCCCCAGAGGGAGGTGACCTGCTGGGGGGGGGGGACTTTGGTCAATATGGCCCATGTACCCCAGGCGTCCATCAACCCCCAGCTGTGACGTGCTGGATTCTGATTGGTTTAGGGACGCTCTGTGTGTGTGTGTGTGTGTGTGTGTGTGTGTGTGGTGTGTGTGTGTGTGTGTGTGTGTGTGTGTGTGTGTGTGTTGACAAGGTCGATGTTGAGGTTGACGGACACGACCGCCCTCCCTCTCCCTCAGGTCGACTCAGGAGTCCAGGGTTCGACCCTCCGGATGATAGAGATGGTGAGGGGAAGGTTCTCAGGGTGTACATGTAGCCCCCCCAGAGCAGTGTGTCTGCCAGGGTGTACATGTAGCCCCCCCAGGGCAGTGTGTCTGCCAGGGTGTACATGTAGCCCCCCAGGGCAGTGTGTCTGCCAGGGTGTACATGTAGCCCCCCAGGGCAGTGTGTCTGCCACGGTGTACGTGTAGCCCCCCCAGGGCAGTGTGTCTGCCAGGGTGTACATGTAGCCCCCCCAGAGCAGTGTGTCTGCCAGGGTGTACATGTAGCCCCCCCAGGGCAGTGTGTCTGCCAGGGTGTACATGTAGCCCCCCAGGGCAGTGTGTCTGCCAGGGTGTACATGTAGCCCCCCAGGGCAGTGTGTCTGCCACGGTGTACGTGTAGCCCCCCCAGGGCAGTGTGTCTGCCAGGGTGTACATGTAGCCCCCCCAGGGCAGTGTGTCTGCCAGGGTGTACATGTAGCCCCCCAGGGCAGTGTGTCTGCCAGGGTGTACATGTAGCCCCCCAGGGCAGTGTGTCTGCCAGGGTGTACATGTAGCCCCCCCAGGGCAGTGTGTCTGCCAGGGTGTACATGTAGCCCCCCCAGGGCAGTGTGTCTGCCAGGGTGTACATGTAGCCCCCCAGGGCAGTGTGTCTGCCAGGGTGTACATGTAGCCCCCCCAGGGCAGTGTGTCTGCCAGGGTGTACATGTAGCCCCCCCAGGGCAGTGTGTCTGCCAGGGTGTACATGTAGCCCCCCAGGGCAGTGTGTCTGCCACGGTGTACGTGTAGCCCCCCCAGGGCAGTGTGTCTGCCAGGGTGTACATGTAGCCCCCCCAGGGCAGTGTGTCTGCCAGGGTGTACATGTAGCCCCCCCAGGGCAGTGTGTCTGCCAGGGTGTACATGTAGCCCCCCAGGGCAGTGTGTCTGCCAGGGTGTACATGTAGCCCCCCAGGGCAGTGTGTCTGCCAGGGTGTACATGTAGCCCCCCAGGGCAGTGTGTCTGCCAGGGTGTACATGTAGCCCCCCAGGGCAGTGTGTCTGCCAGGGTGTACATGTAGCCCCCCAGGGCAGTGTGTCTGCCAGGGTGTACATGTAGCCCCCCCAGGGCAGTGTGTCTGCCAGGGTGTACATGTAGCCCCCCAGGGCAGTGTGTCTGCCAGGGTGTACATGTAGCCCCCCAGGGCAGTGTGTCTGCCAGGGTGTACATGTAGCCCCCCAGGGCAGTGTGTCTGCCAGGTTGTACATGTAGCTCCCCCAGGGCAGTGTGTCTGCCAGGGTGTACATGTAGCCCGCCCCAGGGCAGTGTGTCTGCCAGGGTGTACATGTAGCCCGCCCCCAGTGCTGTGTGTCTGCCAGGGTGTACATGTAGCTCCCCCAGGGCAGTGTGTCTGCCAGGGTGTACATGTAGCCCCCCAGGGCAGTGTGTCTGCCAGGGTGTACATGTAGCCCCCCCAGGGCAGTGTGTCTGCCACGGTGTACGTGTAGCCCCCCAGGGCAGTGTGTCTGCCAGGGTGTACATGTAGCCCCCCCCAGAGCAGTGTGTCTGCCAGGGTGTACATGTAGCCCGCCCCCAGGGCAGTGTGTCTGCCAGGGTGTACATGTAGCCCGCCCCAGGGCAGTGTGTCTGCCAGGGTGTACATGTAGCCCCCCCAGGGCAGTGTGTCTGCCAGGGTGTACATGTAGCCCCCCCCAGGGCAGTGTGTCCGCCAGGGTGTACATGTAGCCCCCCCAGAACAGTATGTCTGCCAGGGTGTACATGTAGCCCCCCAGAACAGTGTGTCTGCCAGGGTGTACATGTAGCCCCCCCAGGGGAGTGTGTCTGCCAGGGTGTACATGTAGCCCCCACAGAACAGTGTGTCTGCCAGGGTGTACATGTAGCCCCCCCAGGGCAGTGTGTCTGCCAGGGTGTACATGTAGCCCCCCAGGGCAGTGTGTCTGCCAGGGTGTACATGTAGCCCCCCCAGGGCAGTGTGTCTGCCAGGGTGTACATGTAGCCCCCCCAGGGCAGTGTGTCTGCCAGGGTGTACATGTAGCCCCCCCAGGGCAGTGTGTCTGCCAGGGTGTACATGTAGCCCGCCCCCAGGGCAGTGTGTCTGCCAGGGTGTACATGTAGCTCCCCCCCCAGGGCAGTGTGTCTGCCAGGGTGTACATGTAGCCCCTCCAGGGCAGTGTGTCTGCCAGGGTGTACATGTAGCCCCCCAGGGCAGTGTGTCTGCCAGGGTGTACATGTAGCCCCCCAGGGCAGTGTGTCTGCCAGGGTGTACATGTAGCCCCCCCAGGGCAGTGTGTCTGCCAGGGTGTACATGTAGCCCCCCCAGGGCAGTGTGTCTGCCAGGGTGTACATGTAGCCCCCCCAGGGCAGTGTGTCTGCCAGGGTGTACATGTAGCCCCCCAGGGCAGTGTGTCTGCCAGGGTGTACATGTATCCCCCAGGGCAGTGTGTCTGCCAGGATGTACATGTAGCCCCCCAGGGCAGTGTGTCTGCCAGGGTGTACATGTAGCCCCCATAGGGCAGTGTGTCTGCCAGGGTGTACATGTAGCCCCCATAGGGCAGTGTGTCTGCCAGGGTGTACATGTAGCCCCCCAGGGCAGTGTGTCTACCAGGATGTACATGTAGCCCCCCAGGGCAGTGTGTCTGCTAGGGTGTACATGTAGCCCCCGGGCAGGGTGTCTGCCAGGGTGTACATGTAGCTCCCCCCAGGGCAGTGTGTCTGCCAGGGTGTACATGTAGCCCCCAGGGCAGTGTCTGCTAGGGTGTACAGGTAGCCCACCCAGGGCAGTGTGTCTGCCAGGGTGTACATGTAGCCCACCCAGGGCAGTGTGTCTGCCAGGGTGTACGTGTAGCCCCCAGGGCAGTGTGTCTGCCAGAGTGTACATATAGCCCCCCAGGGCAGTGTGTCTTCCAGGGTGTACATGTAGCCCCCAGGGCAGTGTGTCTGCCAGGGTGTACATGTAGCCCCCCAGGGCAGTGTGTCTGCCAGGGTGTACATGTAGCCCCCCAGGGCAGTGTGTCTGCCAGGGTGTACATGTAGCCCCCAGAGCAGTGTGTCTGCCAGGGTACCCTGTACATGTAGCCCCCCAGAGCAGTGTGTCTGCCAGGGTGTACATGTAGCCCCCCAGGGCAGTGTGTCTGCCAGGGTGTACATGTAGCCTCCCAGAGCAGTGTGTCTGCCAGGGTGTACATGTAGCTCCCCACAGGGCAGTGTGTCTGCCAGGGTGTACATGTAGCCCCCAGAGCATTGTGTCTGCCAGGGTGTACATGTAGCCCCCCAGAGCAGTGTGTCTGCCAGGGTGTACATGTAGCCCCCCCAGAGCAGTGTGTCTGCCAGGGTGTACATGTAGCCGCCCAGAGCAGTGTGTCTGCCAGGGTGTACATGTAGCCCCCCAGGGCAGTGTGTCTGCCAGGGTGTAGATGTAGCCCCCAGAGCATTGTGTCTGCCAGGGTGTACATGTAGCCCCCCAGAGCAGTATGTCTGCCAGGGTGTACTTGTAGCCCCCAGAGCAGTGTGTCTGCCAGGGTGTACATGTAGCCTCCCAGAGCAGTGTGTCTGCCAGGGTGTACATGTAGCCCCCCAGAGCAGTGTGTCTGCCAAGGTGTACATGTAGCCCCCCAGAGCAGTGTGTCTGCCAGGGTGTACATATAGCCCCCCAGAGCAGTGTGTCTGCCAGGGTGTACATGTAGCACCCCCAGAGCACTGTGTCTGCCAGGGTGTACATGTAGCTCCCCCCAGGGCAGTGTGTCTGCCAGGGTGTACATGTAGCTCCCCCCCAGAGCAGTGTGTCTGCCAGGGTGTACATGTAGCTCCCCCCAGAGCAGTGTGTCTGCCAGGGTGTACATGTAGCGCCCCCAGAGCAGTGTGTCTGCCAGGGTGTACATGTAGCTCCCCCCAGGGCAGTGTGTCTGCCAGGGTGTACATGTAGCGCCCCCAGAGCAGTGTGTCTGCCAGGGTGTAGGTGTTAGTGTTGGAGCAGGTCAGTCATCGTGGAGGGTGAGGGTAAGTGTGTAGCCGGTGGAGGCGTGTGACCACGGCGGCTCCCTCCTGCTGGAGGGGTGAGGGTGGAGGGTGGTGGATGTTATCACTACCCAGGTCATTATAGTCTGTTTCGCTGACGCTACACTTGCTTTCATGTGGCGGTGGTGGTCCTCCTCCACGCGGAGGAGGAGGAGGAGCAGGAGGAGGTGGGGAACACCTGACGTGGCCACGTCTTGATCTGTCTTGGATGCTGCTGGACACCGCGTACACTGGCCAGGGCTTGGCCCGAGTCCCCCCCCGCCGCCCCCCTGGATTCGTGGTGTTCTCTCCCCCTCCCCCAGAGCTTGGGGGGGGGGGGGGTTAAGCATAAACCACCGGTGTACTGGAAGGTATCTGGTCTATGGGTCTGCGGCCTGTTGTGTACAGATGAAGGACGTGGGTGTACACCTCCCTGTACAGGAGACCATCACGATTTTGTACAATGGTTGTTTACATCCGGCCACAAACGTAATGAAAAAAGGCTTGGTCCGTGGACATGGTCTGTGTACATCTTGGCTCAGACCACAGGTGAAGCTTCCTGTGTTGATGGTCCGGGGCAGTTGCGATGCCTCACAGGGGGTACAAAATGTGGTCTTATCTAGACATCAAACATCTGTAAATGAATTCAAAATTTTTTTTTGGTAAATATACGGGAAAAATGAAAATTTTAGTTTTATTTCTTTTTCATATCTCTCAGTCTGGAAATTTATTGGTGTGTGTGTGTGTGTGTGTGTGTGTGTGTGTGTGTGTGTGTGTGTAGGCTTGGCTCAGAGATGGCAACTGTGAACGCACGCCCTTGTGACCAGGTTGGGACGCCTGCACCACCAGCATCGCCTCCTTCAGGCGACCTCGACCAGGGCGTCAGGTATCGTGGTGCCCCGCCCTTGCTTCTCCCCCCCCCCCCCCGAGGCTAGCTAGCTACGGGTGGGCGTGGCCGTAAGACGTGTGGCACTGGACGGGCGTGGCCCAGTACCCGAGCCTGGTGACTGTGTCATGCATGGGCCCTGGCTTCATGCACCATGGTGGCTGTGTCATGCATGGCCCTGGCTTCATGCACCATGGTGGCTGTATCATACATGGGCCCTGGCTTCATGCACCATGGTGGCTGTGTCATGCATGGGCCCTGGCTTCATGCACCATGGTGGCTGTGTCATGCATGGGCCTGGCTTCATGCACGATGGTGGCTGTGTCATGCATGGCCCTGGCTTCATGCACCATGGTGGCTGTGTCATGCATGGGCCTGGCTTCATGCACCATGGTGGCTGTGTCATGCATGGGCCCTGGCTTCATGCACCATGGTGGTTGTGTCATGCATGGGCCTGGCTTCATGCACCATGGTGGCTGTGTCATGCATGGGCCCTGGCTTCATGCACCATGGTGGCTGTGTCATGCATGGGCCCTTGCTTCATGCACCATGGTGGCTGTGTCATGCATGGCCCTGGCTTCATGCACCATGGTGGCTGTGTCATGCATGGGCCGTGGCTTCATGCACCATGGTGGTTGTGTCATGCATGGGCCCTGGCTTCATGCACCATGGTGGTTGTGTCATGCATGGGCCCTGGCTTCATGCACCATGGTGGTTGTGTCATGCATGGGCCGTGGCTTCATGCACCATGGTGGCTGTATCATGCATGGGCCCTGGCTTCATGCACCATGGTGGTTGTGTCATGCATGGGCCGTGGCTTCATGCACCAGCATGACACGCACGCCTGCCAGAGTCCAGGCCATGCAAAGTGATGAAGACCAAGTGACCGTAGCGTAGCGTAGGGCATCACCAGAGGTGGCTATAGCTACGCATCATGGCTGGTGCATGACACACAGGCAGGTGGCCTTCTTCTCATGCACTGTGGACAGATATATGTTTCCAGTCTATTTTTTTGGCAGGATGGAAAGCCTGCAGGGCTTCTTCGTCCTTCCTGGAAGCCGTAAGACTTTCTGGTCCTCTTGAGGGCTGGCTGCGTCCGGGCCCCCCCCTCTCGGACCCTCGTCTTAGCGAGGACCCCTCCAAGGTCCGAGAGGTTCTGTTTGTTGTGGGGATGTTGTGTCGAGGTGGGCGAGGCTCCAGGTGTTGTGGGTGGGGTCCCAGGTGTTGTGGGTGGAGTCCCAGGTGTTGTGGGTGGGGTCCCAGGTGTTGTGGGTGGGGTCCCAGGTGTTGTGGGTGGGTTCCCAGGTGTTGTGGGTGGGGTCCCAGGTGTTGTGGGTGGGGTCCCAGGTGTTGTGGGTGGGGTCCCAGGTGTTGTGGGGTGGGGTCCCAGGTGTTGTGGGTGGGGTCCCAGGTGTTGTGGTTGGGGTCCCAGGTGTTGTGGGGTGGGGTCCCAGGTGTTGTGGGTGGGTTCCCAGGTGTTGTGGGTGGGGTCCCAGGTGTTGTGGGTGGGGTCCCAGGTGTTGTGGGTGGGGTCCCAGGTGTTGTGGGTGGAGTCCCAGGTGTTGTGGGTGGGGTCCCAGGTGTTGTGGGTGGGGTCCCAGGTGTTGTGGGTGGGGTCCCAGGTGTTGTGGGGTGGGGTCCCAGGTGTTGTGGGTGGGGTCCCAGGTGTTGTGGGGTGGGGTCCCAGGTGTTGTGGGTGGGTCCCAGGTGTTGTGGGTGGGGTCCCAGGTGTTGTGGGGTGGGGTCCCAGGTGTTGTGGGGTGGGGTCCCAGGTGTTGTGGGTGGGGTCCCAGGTGTTGTGGGGTGGGGTCCCAGGTGTTGTGGGGTGGGGTCCCAGGTGTTGTGGGTGGGGTCCCAGGTGTTGTGGGTGGGGTCCCAGGTGTTGTGGGGTGGGGTCCCAGGTGTTGTGGGGTGGGGTCCCAGGTGTTGTGGGGTGGGGTCCCAGGTGTTGTGGGTGGGGTCCCAGGTGTTGTGGGTGGGGTCCCAGGTGTTGTGGGTGGGGTCCCAGGTGTTGTGGGTGGGGTCCCAGGTGTTGTGGGTTGGGTCCCAGGTGTTGTGGTTGGGTCCCATGTGGGTCCCCGGTGTTGGGGGGTGGGGTCCCAGGTGTTGTGGGGTGGGGTCCCAGGTGTTGTGGGTGGGGTCCCAGGTGTTGTGGGTGGGGTCCCAGGTGTTGTGGGGTGGGGTCCCAGGTGTTGTGGGGTGGGGTCCCCAGGTGGTTGGTGGGTGGGGTCCCAGGTGTTGTGGGGTGGGTCCCAGGTGTTGTGGGTGGGGTCCCAGGTGTTGTGGGTGGGGTCCCAGGTGTTGTGGGTGGGGTCCAGGTGTGTGGGGGGGTCCCAGGTGTGTGGTGGGTCCCAGGTGTTGTGGGTGGGGTCCCAGGTGTTGTGGGTGGGGTCCAGGTGTTGTGGGTGGGGTCCCAGGTGTTGTGGGTGGGGTCCCAGGTGTTGTGGGTGGGTCCCAGTGTTGTGGGTGGGGTCCCAGGTGTTGTGGGTGGGGTCCCAGGTGTTGTGGGTGGGTCCCAGGTGTTGTGGGGTGGGGTCCCAGGTGTTGTGGGTGGGGTCCCAGGTGTTGTGGGTGGGGTCCCAGGTGTTGTGGGTGGGGTCCCAGGTGTTGTGGGTGGGGTCCCAGGTGTTGTGGGGTGGGGTCCCAGGTGTTGTGGGTGGGGTCCCAGGTGTTGTGGGTGGGGTCCCAGGTGTTGTGGGTGGGTCCCAGGTGTTGTGGGTGGGGTCCCAGGTGTTGTGGGTGGGGTCCCAGGTGTTGTGGGTGGGGTCCCAGGTGTTGTGGGTGGGGTCCCAGGTGTTGTGGGTGGGGTCCCAGGTGTTGTGGGTGGGGTCCCAGGTGTTGTGGGTGGGGTCCCAGGTGTTGTGGGTGGGGTCCCAGGTGTTGTGGGTGGGGTCCCAGGTGTTGTGGGGTGGGGTCCCAGGTGTTGTGGGTGGGGTCCCAGGTGTTGTGGGTGGGGTCCCAGGTGTTGTGGGTGGGGTCCCAGGTGTTGTGGGTGGGGTCCCAGGTGTTGTGGGTGGGGTCCCAGGTGTTGTGGGGTGGGGTCCCAGGTGTTGTGGGTGGGGTCCCAGGTGTTGTGGGTGGAGTCCCAGGTGTTGTGGGTGGGGTCCCAGGTGTTGTGGGTGGGGTCCCAGGTGTTGTGGGTGGGGTCCCAGGTGTTGTGGGTGGGGTCCCAGGTGTTGTGGGTGGGGTCCCAGGTGTTGTGGGTGGGGTCCCAGGTGTTGTGGGTGGGGTCCCAGGTGTTGTGGGTGGGGTCCCAGGTGTTGTGGGTGGGGTCCCAGGTGTTGTGGGTGGGGTCCCAGGTGTTGTGGGTGGGGTCCCAGGTGTTGTGGGTGGGGTCCCAGGTGTTGTGGGTGGGTCCCAGGTGTTGTGGGTGGGGTCCCAGGTGTTGTGGGTGGGGTCCCAGGTGTTGTGGGTGGGGTCCCAGGTGTTGTGGGGTGGGGTCCCAGGTGTTGTGGGTGGGGTCCCAGGTGTTGTGGGTGGGGTCCCAGGTGTTGTGGGGTGGGGTCCCAGGTGTTGTGGGTGGGGTCCCAGGTGTTGTGGGTGGGGGTCCCAGGTGTTGTGGGTGGGGTCCCAGGTGTTGTGGGGTGGGGTCCCAGGTGTTGTGGGTAGGGTCCCAGGTGTTGTGGTGGGGTCCCAGTGTTGTGGGTGGAGTCCCAGGTTTTTTTTTTTTTTTTTTTTTTTTTTTTTTTTTTTTTTTTTTTTTTTTTTTTTTTTTTTTTTTTTTTTTTTTTTTTTTTTTTTTTTTTTTTTTTTTTTTTTTTCATGCATGGGCCCTGGCTTCATGCCCATGGTGGTGGTCATGCTGGCTGGCTTCATGCCCAGCATGACCGCACGCTGCAGAGTCCAGGCATGCAAAGTGTGAAGACCAAGTGACCGTAGCGTAGCGTAGGGCATCACCAGAGTGCTATAGCTACGCATGGTGGTGCATACACACAGGTGTTTGTGGGGGTCCAGTTTTTTTCGGTGGAGTGGGTTCGTCTTGTGGGCGGTAGATTTTTGGTCCCAGTTGTTTGGTGGGGTCGGGGGTGGAGCCCAGTGTTGTTTGGGGCCCTTTGTGGGGTCCGTGGTGTTTGGTCATTGTTGTTGGGGTCCCAGGTGTTGTGGGTGGGGTCCCAGGTGTTGTGGGGTGGGGGTCCCAGGTGTTGGGGTGGGGTTCCCAGGTGTTTGGGGTGGGGTCCCAGGTGTTGTGGGGTGGGGTCCCAGGTGTTGTGGGTGGGGTCCCAGGTGTTGTGGGGTGGGGTCCCAGGTGTTTGTGGGTGGGGTCCCAGGTGTTGTGGGGTGGGGTCCCAGGTGTTGTGGGTGGGGTCCCAGGTGTTTGTGGGTGGGGTCCCAGGTGTTGTGGGTGGGGTCCCAGGTGTTGTGGGTGGGTTCCCAGGTGTTGTGGGTGGGGTCCCAGGTGTTGTGGGTGGGTCCCAGGTGTTGTGGGTGGGTTCCCAGGTGTTGTGGGGTGGGGTCCCAGGTGTTGTGGGTGGGGTCCCAGGTGTTGTGGGTGGGGTCCCAGGTGTTGTGGGTGGGGTCCCAGGTGTTGTGGGTGGGTCCCAGGTGTTGTGGGTGGGGTCCCAGGTGTTGTGGGTGGGGTCCCAGGTGGTTGTGGGTGGGGTCCCAGGTGTTGTGGGGGGGTGGAGTCCCAGGTGTTGTGGGTGGGGGTCCCAGGTGTTGGGGGTGGGGTCCCAGGTTGTGGGTGGAGTCCAGTGTTGTGGGTTTGGGTCCCAGGGTGTTGTGGGGGGGGTCCCATGTGTTGTGGGTTGGGTCCCAGGTGTTTGTGGGTGGGGTCCCAGGTGTTGTGGGTGGAGTCCCAGGTGTTGTGGTGGGGTCCCAGGTGTTGTGGGGTAGGTCCCAGGTGTTGTAGGTGGGGTCCCAGGTGTTGTGGGGTGGAGTCCCAGGTGTTGTGGGGTGGAGTCCCAGGTGTTTGTGGGGTGGGGGGTCCCAGGTGTTGTGGGTTGGGGTCCCAGGTGTTGTGGGTGGGGTCCCAGGTGTTGTGGGTGGGGTCCCAGGTGTTGTGGGGTGGGGGTCCCAGGTGTTGTGGGTGGGGTCCCAGGTGTTGTGGGTGGGGTCCCAGGTGTTGTGGGTGGGGTCCCAGGTGTTGTGGGTGGGGTCCCAGGTGTTGTGGGTGGGGTCCCAGGTGTTGTGGGTGGGGTCCTCCATACGTTGTGTTACGCATTACTGGATGACGCTGTCTGAGAGTAATGGGATGAAAGTAAACACCAGGGTTAAAACTAACGTATAATACAAGAAATAATGAGTAAAGAATAACAAAAACACATTAATGGGGCACAAATATTTTCGTCATCACTTAACATCACTTAACGTCATCACTTAACATCACTTAACATCACTTAACATCATCACTTAACAACATCATTCAACATTTCAGGTCAGATTTCAAAGCCAGGCGATCTCTCTCTCCTTAATGACAATTTGACTATAGAAACTTAATACAAGATACAGTCTATCGTTTGGGGCCAATTCTACGACCACCTTACAATACATAATACAAGATACAGTCTATCGGTTGGGGGCCAATTCTACGACCACTTACAATACATAATACAAGATACAATCTATCGTTGGGGCCACGACCACTTACAATACATAATACAAGATACATTCTATCGGTGGGGGCCACATCTACGACCACCTTACAATACATAATACAAGATACAATCTATCGGTGGGGGCCACATCTACGACCACTTACAATACATAATACAAGATACAATCTATCGTTTGGGGCCACATCTACGACCACCTTACAATACATAATACAAGATACAATCTATCGGTGGGGGCCACATCTACGACCACTTACAATACATAATACAAGATACAATCTATCGTTTGGGGCCACATCTACGACCACCTTACAATACATAATACAAGATACAATCTATCGGTGGGGGCCACATCTACGACCACTTACAATACATAATACAAGATACATTCTATCGTTTGGGGCCAATTCTACGACCACTTACAATACATAATACAAGATACAGTCTATCATTTGGGCCAATTCTACGACCACCTTACAATACATAATACAAGATACATTCTATCGGTGGGGGTCAATTCTACCACCACCTTACAATACATAATACAAGATACAGTCTATCGTTTGGGGCCAATTCTACGACCACCTTACAATACATAATACAAGATACATTCTATCGGTGGGGGCCACATCTACGACCACCTTACAATACATAATACAAGATACAGTCTATCGTTGGGGCCAATTCTGCGACCACCTTACAATACATAATACAAGATACAATCTATCGGTGGGGGCCACATCTACGACCACCTTACAATACATAATACAAGATACATTCTATCGGTGGGGGTCAATTCTACCACCACTTACAATACATAATACAAGATACATTCTATCGGTGGGGGTCAATTCTACCACCACTTACAGTACATAATACAAGATACATTCTATCGGTGGGGGCCACATCTACGACCACCTTACAATACATAATACAAGATACATTCTATCGGTGGGGGTCAATTCTACCACCACTTACAATACATAATACAAGATACATTCTGTCGGTGGGGGCCACATCTACGACCACTTACAATACATAATACAAGATACATTCTATCGGTGGGGGCCACATCTACGACCACTTACAATACATAATACAAGATACAATCTATCGGTGGGGGCCACATCTACGACCACCTTACAATACATAATACAAGATACATTCTATCGGTGGGGGCCACATCTACGACCACTTACAATACATAATACAAGATGCAATCTATCGGTGGGGGCCACATCTACGACCACTTACAATACATAGTGGTCACAGTGGGCCACACTGGGTGTTGGGGTTTGAGACAAGGAAAACCACCATTTACCAACATACAGTTGCTTCCTGATTGGTCAAATGACTATATAATTGTCACGCCCTTCATCCCGATTGCGATTGGCTGGAGGCCCTTAAGGTCCGGCCCTCATACCGCTTCAGGGCGCCCCCAAGCCCCTGTGCAGCTAGCTAGCCCTGACGACGCAGCGAAGTGGAGGGAGCCAGTTATCCCAGGGGCATGACCCCGGGGGGGGGGGGGGGTGATATCGTAGGCGGCGTGGGAGCGGCTGACGAAGCTCTTGAGACACACACACACACACCCACACACACACACACACACCACACACACAACCACACACACACACACACACACACACACACGGGAGTGGGTGGAAGTGTGTGTGTGGTTTTGAGGAGCGTGACGGGCGTGTGCACGGCTCACCAGATGATGTTCAGGTGCACGTGGGGGCGCGGGCGTGCGGGGCCGCTCACCAGGAGATGTTCAGGTGCACGTGGGGGCGCGGGCGTGCGGGGCCGCTCACGAGGAGATGTTCAGGTGCACGTGGGGGCGCGGGCGTGCGGGGCCGCTCACCAGGAGATGTTCAGGTGCGCGGGCGTGCGGGGCCGCTCACCAGGAGATGTTCAGGTGCACGTTGGGGCGCGGGCGTGCGGGGCCGCTCACCAGGAAATACTTGTATTTGTTGACGTCCGGGGCCGGGGCCGGGGCCGGGGCCGGAGCGGGACGGGCAGCAGTAATTACAGACCTGGTTTAATTGGTGGGGCGGTGTGCCTGCTTGCTAGCACCTGCTTTGATCACATCAGTTTCCCACCCGTTATTTTGTTCTTCACTGGGGCGTCCCTGTTCACCGGAGCGTTCTTCGTGGCTGGTTGAACAAGCGTTTAGGGGTGTTGTGGGGTTGTTGTGGGGTGGTTGTCCTTCGTTAAGAACAGCCCTGGCGTGTGTGTGGTGGCTGTTACAGTGAGCAGGTCCTCTCTCGTGTATGAAGTGGTTGTGGAGGTACAGACCCTTAGCATCACGACTTCCCCCTTTGTGGTAAGGGCTTGACCGCTACACATGACCACCACAGACCAAAACCTAGCGAAAACGTAGCGAAAATGTGGTGATTAAACTTAGCGAAAACCTAGCGAAAATATGGTGATTAAACCTAGCGAAAACCTAGCGAAAATGTGGTGATTAAACTTAGCGAAAACCTAGCGAAAACCTAGCGAAAATGTGGTGATTAAACTTAGCGAAAACCTAGCGAAAATGTGGTGATTAAACTTAGCGAAAACCTAGCGAAAATATGGTGATTAAACCTAGCGAAAACCTAGCGAAAATGTGGTGATTAAACCTAGCGAAAATATGGTGATTCAACTTAGCGAAAATATGGTGATTCAACTTAGCGAAAACCTAGCGAAAATATGGTGATTAAACCTAGCGAAAATATGGTGATTAAACCTAGCGAAAATATGGTGATTATATTCCCCTCCGTAGCATTTGTCAAGGTGTGGTGTCAGTCTTCACTCTCTCAAGTTTCCTTTTGGCTCTCTCTCTCTCTCTCTCTCTCTCTCTCTCTCTCTCTCTCTCTCTCTCTCTCTCTCTCTCTCTCTCTCTCTCTCTCTCAGCGCAAGGCTCGTACCCTCTGGTCTGTGTGCATCGAGATCGTGTGTGATGGTTTTTTGGACGATCAGCAGTGGCGTCCCTCATGGGGTCCTGGCCTATCCCTGGGTCTCCTTGTTCTCCTCCACAAATGGTCTCTCGTCGACCTAAACCTGACCCCTGGTCACTCCTGTGTTGATGGCTCTGCCCTTCTTCATTCTTCTAACTTGTCCTTCCTTCCTTCGCTTCAACGCCCGCTCTTTTTCTCGCACTGAACCTGCCCGCCTCTCGGTCATTGAGACCTGTGCGCTCTCTCTCAAGGAGCAGGAAGCATTTTAACCTGGCTTCATCCAGGAATACAGAAGCGCAGATTTTACATCCGTCTCTCCCAACTTGACATTTTGTAACGTTCTATTTCCATGTCCTCAACTCCGGCCAGGGGAACCCCATGAGAATGGACATGGCTCAATCACCCTCCCACAACCTGGGGTTTTGTGGAACAGTTACTGCTGTTATTTATCTTGTGAGCAGCCAGCTGTTCTGTGTTGATAGGGTTACTGTTGCTCCTAGTGTGGAGTGTTGATTTGCATACCTGCGACGTGTCTTGCCCCTCTCTCACCCCTCTCTTTACTTTACCAGGGGGGGAACGAAGGCCTTCTTTCCCCCTCATAAAGTCTCCAGCTCTCACCTCTCGTCAGCCGCCCCCCTCCCCTCTGTCTGCCCTGATGTTCTCCCCTGTTCTCCTCCCTGTTCTTCAGGTAGCATCGTTGCTTCCTGCTCACCTGAGAAGCGATCGTGTGACCCCCTCCTCCTCCTCGGCTTGGACCTGTGGCGCGCGTCGGGCTGAGGCTGTCCCATGGTTTACATGGGGAGGTCATCCACACGAGGCTGCACCGTTGTGGTGGCACGTCTGGCTTTACCGGAACATCGACACAGTGGAAGCCGCTCCATTATTTTTCTTCCCTTTGTCTGTATTGTTAAAACATTTTCGTCAGGCAGATAAACACACACGAGAAGATGTAATTAATGAACACATGAGACGATGTAATTGATGAACACGTGAGAAGATGTCATTAATGAATACATGGGAAGATGTCATTAATGAACACATGGGAAGATGTAATTAATGAACACGAGATGTTGTTGATGAACACATGAGAAGATGTCATTAATGAACACATGAGATGTAATTAATTACTTTGTCCCTGTATGCTGGTGTTCGTGTGTGTGTGTGTGTGTGTGTGTGTGTGTGTGTGTGTGTGTGTGTGTGTGTGTTGTGTGTGTGTGTGTGGTAGGCTTGGCTCAGAGATGGCAACTGTGAACGCACGCCTTGTGACCAGGTTGGGACGCCTGCACCACCAGCATCGCCTCCTTCAGGCGACCTCGACCAGGGCGTCAGGTATCGTGGTGCCCCGCCCTTGCTTCTTTCCCCCCCCCCCCGAGGCTAGCTAGCTACGGGTGGCGTGGCCGTAAGACGTGTGGCACTGGACGGGCGTGGCCCAGTACCCGAGCCTGGTGACTGTGTCATGCATGGGCCCTGGCTTCATGCACCATGGTGGCTGTGTCATGCATGGCCCTGGCTTCATGCACCATGGTGGCTGTTCATACATGGGCCCTGGCTTCATGCACCATGGTGGCTGTGTCATGCATGGGCCCTGGCTTCATGCACCATGGTGGCTGTGTCATGCATGGGCCTGGCTTCATGCACGATGGTGGCTGTGTCATGCATGGCCTGGCTTCATGCACCATGGTGGCTGTGTCATGCATGGGCCTGGCTTCATGCACCATGGTGGCTGTGTCATGCATGGGCCCTGGCTTCATGCACCATGGTGGTTGTGTCATGCATGGGCCTGGCTTCATGCACCATGGTGGCTGTGTCATGCATGGGCCCTGGCTTCATGCACCATGGTGGCTGTGTCATGCATGGGCCCTGGCTTCATGCACCATGGTGGCTGTGTCATGCATGGCCCTGGCTTCATGCACCATGGTGGCTGTGTCATGCATGGGCCGTGGCTTCATGCACCATGGTGGTTGTGTCATGCATGGGCCCTGGCTTCATGCACCATGGTGGTTGTGTCATGCATGGGCCCTGGCTTCATGCACCATGGTGGTTGTGTCATGCATGGGCCGTGGCTTCATGCACCATGGTGGCTGTGTCATGCATGGGCCCTGGCTTCATGCACCATGGTGGTTGTGTCATGCATGGGCCCTGGCTTCATGCACCAGCATGACACGCACGCCTGCCAGAGTCCAGGCCATGCAAAGTGATGAAGACCAAGTGACCGTAGCGTAGCGTAGGGCATCACCAGAGGTGGCTATAGCTACGCATGGTGGCTGGTGCATGACACACACGCAGGTGGCCTTCTTCTCATGCACTGTGGACAGATATATATTTCCAGTCTATTTTTTTAGCAGGATGGAAAGCCTGCAGGGCTTCTTCGTCCTTCCTGGAAGCCGTAAGACTTTCTGGTCCTCTTGAGGGCTGGCTGCGTCCGGGCGCCCCCCTCTCGGACCCTCGTCTTAGCGAGGACCCCTCCAGGGTCCGAGAGGTTCTGTTTGTTGTGGGGATGTTGTGTCGAGGTGGGCGAGGCTCCAGGTGTTGTGGGTGGGGTCCCAGGTGTTGTGGGTGGGGTCCCAGGTGTTGTGGGTGGAGTCCCAGGTGTTGTGGGTGGGGTCCCAGGTGTTGTGGGTGGGGCCCCAGGTGTTGTGGGTGGAGTCCCAGGTGTTGTGGGTGGGGTCCCAGGTGTTGTGGGTGGGGTCCCAGGTGTTGTGGGGTGGGGTCCAGGTGTTGTGGGTGGGGTCCCAGGTGTTGTGGGTGGGGTCCCAGGTGTTGTGGGGTGGGGTCCCAGGTGTTGTGGGTGGGTTCCCAGGTGTTGTGGGTGGGTTCCAAGGTGTTGTGGGTGGAGTCCCAGGTGTTGTGGGGTGGGGTCCCAGGTGTTGTGGGTGGGGTCCCAGGTGTTGTGGGGTGGGGTCCCAGGTGTTGTGGGTGGGGTCCAGGTGTTGTGGGGTGGGGTCCCAGGTGTTGTGGGTGGGGTCCCAGGTGTTGTGGGTGGGTTCCCAGGTGTTGTGGGTGGGGTCCCAGGTGTTGTGGGTGGGTTCCCAGGTGTTGTGGGTGGGTTCCCAGGTGTTGTGGGTGGTGTCCCAGGTGTTGTGGGGTGGTCCCAGGTGTTGTGGGTGGGGTCCCAGTGTTGTGGGGTGGGGTCCCAGGTGTTGTGGGTGGGGGTCCCAGGTGTTGTGGGGTGGGGTCCCAGTGTGTTGTGGGTTGGGTCCCATGTGTTGTGGGTGGGGTCCCAGGTGTTGTGGGTGGGGTCCCAGGTGTTGTGGGGTGGGTTCCCAGGTGTTGTGGGTGGGGTCCCAGGTGTTGTGGGTTGGGTCCCAGGTGTTGTGGGTGGGTTCCCAGGTGTTGTGGGTGGGTTCCCAGGTGTTGTGGGTGGAGTCCCAGGTGTTGTGGGTGGAGTCCCAGGTGTTGTGGGGTGGGGTCCAGGTGTTGTGGGGTGGGGTCCCAGGTGTTTGTGGGGTGGAGTCCAGGTGTTGTGGGGTGGGGTCCCAGGTGTTGTGGGTGGGGTCCCAGGTGTTGTGGGTGGGGTCCAGGTGTTGTGGGTTGGGTCCCATGTGTTGTGGGTGGGGTCCCCAGGTGTTGTGGGTGGGGTCCCAGGTGTTGTGGGGTGGGTTCCAGGTGTTGTGGGTGGGGTCCCAGGTGTTGTGGGTTGGGTCCCAGGTGTTGTGGGTGGGTTCCCAGGTGTTGTGGGTGGGTTCCCAGGTGTTGTGGTGGAGTCCCAGGTGTTGTGGGTGGAGTCCCAGGTGTTGTGGGGTGGGGTCCCAGGTGTTGTGGGGTGGGGTCCCAGGTGTTGTGGGTGGAGTCCCAGGTGTTGTGGGGTGGGGTCCCAGGTGTTGTGGGTGGGGTCCCAGGTGTTGTGGGTGGAGTCCCAGGTGTTGTGGGGTGGGGTCCCAGGTGTTGTGGGTGGGGTCCCAGGTGTTGTGGGTGGGTTCCCAGGTGTTGTGGGTGGGGTCCCAGGTGTTGTGGGTGGGTTCCCAGGTGTTGTGGGTGGGTTCCCAGGTGTTGTGGGTGGAGTCCCAGGTGTTGTGGGTGGAGTCCCAGGTGTTGTGGGGTGGGGTCCCAGGTGTTGTGGGGTGGGGTCCCAGGTGTTGTGGGTGGGGTCCCAGGTGTTGTGGGTGGGGTCCCAGGTGTTGTGGGTGGGGTCCCAGGTGTTGTGGGTGGGGTCCCAGGTGTTGTGGGTGGGGTCCCAGGTGTTGTGGGTGGAGTCCCAGGTGTTGTGGGTGGAGTCCCAGGTGTTGTGGGGTGGGGTCCCAGGTGTTGTGGGTGGGGTCCCAGGTGTTGTGGGTGGGGTCCCAGGTGTTGTGGGTGGGGTCCCAGGTGTTGTGGGTTGGGTCCCAGGTGTTGTGGGGTTGGGTCCCAGGTGTTGTGGGTGGGGTCCCAGGTGTTGTGGGTGGAGTCCCAGGTGTTGTGGGTGGGGTCCCATGTGTTGTGGGTGGGGTCCCAGGTGTTGTGGGTGGGGTCCCAGGTGTTGTGGGTGGGGTCCTCCATACGTTGTGTTACGCATCACTGGATGACGCTGTCTGAGAGTAATGGGATGAAAGTAAACACCAGGGTTAAAACTACGTATAATACAAGAAATAATGAGTAAAGAATAACAAAAACACATTAATGGGGCACAAATATTTTCGTCATCACTTAACATCACTTAACATCACTTAACATCACTTAACATCACTTAACATCATCACTTAACAACATCATTCAACATTTCAGGTCAGATTTCAAAGCCAGGCGATCTCTCTCTCCTTAATGACAATTTGACTATAGAAACTTAACACAAGATACAGTCTATCGTTTGGGGCCAATTCTACGACCACCTTACAATACATAATACAAGATACAATCTATCGTTTGGGGCCAATTCTACGACCACTTACAATACATAATACAAGATACAATCTATCGTTTGGGGCCAATTCTACGACCACTTACAATACATAATACAAGATACATTCTATCGTTTGGGGCCAATTCTACGACCACCTTACAATACATAATACAAGATACATTCTATCGGTGGGGCCAGTTCTACGACCACTTACAATACATAATACAAGATACATTCTATCGGTGGGGGTCAATTCTACCACCACTTACAATACATAATACAAGATACAATCTATCGTTGGGGCCAATTCTACCACCACCTTACAATACATAATACAAGATACAATCTATCGTTGGGGCCAATTCTACGACCACCTTACAATACATAATACAAGATACATTCTATCGGTGGGGGCCACATCTACGACCACCTTACAATACATAATACAAGATACAGTCTATCGTTGGGCCAATTCTGCGACCACCTTACAATACATAATACAAGATACAATCTATCGGTGGGGGCCAATTCTACGACCACTTACAAAACATAGTGGTCACAGTGGGCCACACTGGGTGTTGGGGTTTGAGACAAGGAAAACCACCATTTACCAACATACAGTTGCTTCCTGATTGGTCAAATGACTGTGTAATTGTCGCGCCCTTCATCCCGACTGCGATTGGCTGGAGGCCCTAAGGTCCGGCCCTCATACCGCTTCAGGGCGCCCCCAAGCCCCTGTGTAGCTAGCTAGCCCTGACGACGCAGCGAAGTTGAGGGAGCCAGTTATCCCAGGGGCATGACCCCGGGGGGGGGGGGGGGGTGATATCGTAGGCGGCGTGGGAGCGGCTGACGAAGCTCTTGAGACACACACACACACACACACACACACACACACGGGAGTGGGTGGAAGTGTGTGTGTGGTTTTGAGGAGCGTGACGGGCGTGTGCACGGCTCACCAGATGATGTTCAGGTGCACGTGGGGGCGCGGGCGTGCGGGGCCCGCTCACCAGGAGATGTTCAGGTGCACGGGGGGGGCGCGGGCGTGCGGGGCTGCTCACCAGGAGATGTTCAGGTGCGCGGGGGGGCGCGGGCGTGCGGGTCCGCTCACCAGGAGATGTTCAGGTGCACGTGGGGGCGCGGGCGTGCGGGGCCGCTCACCAGGAGATGTTCAGGTGCACGTGGGGGCGCGGGGCGTGCGGGGCCGCTCACCAGGAGATGTTCAGGTGCACGTGGGGGCGCGGGCGTGCGGGGCTGCTCACCAGGAGATGTTCAGGTGCACGTGGGGGCGCGGGCGTGCGGGGCCGCTCACCAGGAGATGTTCAGGTGCACGTGGGGGCGCGGGCGTGCGGGGCTGCTCACCAGGAGATGTTCAGGTGCACGTGGGGGGCGCGGGCGTGCGGGGCCGCTCACCAGGAGATGTTCAGGTGCACGTGGGGGCGCGGGCGTGCGGGGCTGCTCACCAGGAGATGTTCAGGTGCACGTGGGGGCGCGGGCGTGCGGGGCCCGCTCACCAGGAGATGTTCAGGTGCACGTGGGGGCGCGGGCGTGCGGGGCCGCTCACCAGGAGATGTTCAGGTGCGCGGGGGGGCGCGGGCGTGCGGGGCCGCCCACCAGGAGATGTTCAGGTGGGGGGGGGGGCGGGCGTGCGGGGCCGCTCACCAGGAAATACTTGTATTTGTTGACGTCCGGGACCGGGGCCGGGGCCGGGGCCGGAGCGGGACGGACAGCAGTAATTACAGACCTGGTTTAATTGGTGGGGCGGTGTGCCTGCTTGCTAGCACCTGCTTTGATCACATCAGTTTCCCACCCGTTATTTTGTTCTTCACTGGGGCGTCCCTGTTCACCGGAGCGTTCTTCGTGGCTGGTTGAACAAGCGTTTAGGGGTGTTGTGGGGTTGTTGTGGGGTTGTTGTCCTTCGTTAAGAACAGCCCTGGCGTGTGTGTGGTGGCTGTTACAGTGAGCAGGTCCTCTGTCGTGTTCATATGAAGTGGTTGTGGAGGTACAGACCCTTAGCATCACGACTTCCCCCTTTGTGGTAAGGGCTTGACCGCTACACTTGACCACCACAGACCAAAACCTAGCGAAAACGTAGCGAAAATGTGGTGATTAAACTTAGCGAAAACCTAGCGAAAATGTGGTGATTAAACGTAGCGAAAACCTAGCGAAAACCTAGCGAAAATGTGGTGATTAAACTTAGCGAAAACCTAGCGAAAACCTAGCGAAAATGTGGTGATTAAACTTAGCGAAAACCTAGCGAAAACCTAGCGAAAATGTGGTGATTAAACTTAGCGAAAACCTAGCGAAAATATGGTGATTAAACCTAGCGAAAACCTAGCGAAAATGTGGTGATTAAACCTAGCGAAAATATGGTGATTCAACTTAGCGAAAATATGGTGATTAAACCTAGCGAAAATATGGTGATTAAACCTAGCGAAAATATGATTATATTCCCCTCCGTAGCATTTGTCAAGGTGTGGTGTCAGTCTTCACTCTCTCAAGTTTCCTTTTGGCTCTCTCTCTCTCTCTCTCTCTCTCTCTCTCTCTCTCTCTCTCTCTCTCTCTCCCTCTCTCTCTCTCTCTCTCTCTCTCTCTCTCTCTCTCTCTCTCTCTCAGCGCAAGGCTCGTACCCTCTGGTCTGTGTGCATCGAGATCGTGTGTGATGGTTTTTTGGACGATCAGCAGTGGCGTCCCTCATGGGGTCCTGGCTTATCCCTGGGTCTCCTTGTTCTCCTCCACAAATGGTCTCTCGTCGACCTAAACCTGACCCCTGGTCACTCCTGTGTTGATGGCTCTGCCCTTCTTCATTCTTCTAACTTCTCCTTCCTTCCTTCGCTTCAACGCCCGCTCTTTTTCTCGCACTGAACCTGCCAGTCTCTCGGTCATTGAGACCTGTGCGCCATCTCAAGGAGCAGGAAGCATTTTAACCTGGCTTCATTCAGTCATACAGAAGCGCAGATTTTACATCCGTCTTTCCCAACTTGACATTTTGTAACGTTCTATTTCCATGTCCTCAACTCCGGCCAGGGGAACCCCATGAGAATGGACATGGCTCAATCACCCTCCCACAACCTGGGGTTTTGTGGAACAGTTACTGCTGTTATTTATCTTGTGAGCAGCCTGCTGTTCTGTGTTGATACGGTTACTGTTGCTCCTAGTGTGGAATGTTGATTTGCAATAGCTGCGACGTGTCTTGCCCCTCTCTCACCCCTCTCTTTACTTTACCAGGGGGGGGAACGAAGGCCTTCTTTCCCCCTCATAAAGTCTCCAGCTCTCACCTCTCGTCAGCCGCCCCCCTCCCCTCTGTCTGCCCTGATGTTCTCCCCTGTTCTCCTCCCTGTTCTTCAGGTAGCATCGTTGCTTCCTGCTCACCTGAGAAGCGATCGTGTGACCCCCTCCTCCTCCTCGGCTTGGACCTGTGGCGCGCGTCTGGTTGAGGCTGTCCCATGGTTTACATGGGGAGGTCATCCACACGAGGCTGCACCGTTGTGGTGGCACGTCTGGCTTTACCGGAACATCGACACAGTGGAAGCCGCTCCATTATTTTTCTTCCCTTTGTCTGTATTGTTAAAACATTTTCGTCAGGCAGATAAACACACACGAGAAGATGTAATTAATGAACACATGAGACGATGTAATTGATGAACACGTGAGAAGATGTCATTAATGAATACATGGGAAGATGTCATTAATGAACACATGGGAAGATGTAATTAATGAACACGAGATGTTGTTGATGAACACATGAGAAGATGTCATTAATGAACACATGAGATGTAATTAATTACTTTGTCCCTGTATGCTGGTGTTCGTGTGTGTGTGTGTGTGTGTGTGTGTGTGTGTGTGTGTGTGTGTGTGTGTGTGTGTGTGTGTCAGTTGATTAATGGAACAGTGTGACAGGTCAGAGTCCTGACTGTGTCCTGTGTGTGTAGCGGGCGGGTGGGCGTGCTGGGGTCACCCAGGGGCGCTGGTATGCACGTGTGGGTGTGCGGCACACGAGCAGGGTGGTGTGTGGGGCAGCCCAGCTGAGGGCACCAGTTTGGGTACCTGGTTGTGTGGTGCGGGAGGCACCATCCACACTACATGGAGACGTGTAGTGCCTGAGGCAGTGCTACTGTGAGGCCTCCACACTACAGTGGTACTGTGAGGCCCCACACTACACTGGTACTGTATCAGGAACGTGAGGGCCCCACACTACAGTGGTGCTGTATCTGGAACGTGAGGGCCCCACACTACAGTGGTACTGTGAGGCCCCACACTACAGTGGTGCTGTATCAGGGAAGTGAGGCCCCACAGTACAGTGGTACTGAGGCCCCACACATTACTGTATCAGGAACGTGAGGGCCCCACACTACAGTGGTACTGTAATGTGGAAATGTTCATGTATATCTATTGTGCCAGAAGACTACATTGTCTTCGTGCACAGTTTGACGTCTTGTGACATGTGAGGGACGAGGTATGGGGTTGTATGTCCAATGTGAGTGACGAGGTATGGGGTTGTATGTCCAATGTGAGTGACGAGGTATGGGGTTGTATGTCCAGTGTGAGTGACGAGGTATGGGGTTGTATGTATAGTGTGAGTGACGAGGTATGGGGTTGTATGTCCAATGTGAGTGACGAGGTATGGGGTTGTATGTCCAATGTGAGTGACGAGGTATGGGGTTGTATGTATAGTGTGAGTGACGAGGTATGGGGTTGTATGTCCAATGTGAGTGACGAGGTATGGGGTTGTATGTCCAATGTGAGTGACGAGGTATGGGGTTGTATGTATAGTGTGAGTGACGAGATATGGGGTTGTATGTACAATGTGAGGGACGAGGTATGGGGTTGTATGTCCAATGTGAGTGACGAGGTATGGGGTTGTATGTCCAATGTGAGTGACGAGGTATGGGGTTGTATGTATAGTGTGAATGACGAGGTATGGGGTTGTATGTCCAATGTGAGTGACGAGGTATGGGGTTGTATGTACAATGTGAGTGACAAGGTATGGGGTTGTATGTCCAATGTGAGTGACGAGGTACGGGCTTGTATGTACAATGTGAGTGACGAGGTATGGGGTTGTATGTCCAATGTGAGTGACGAGGTATGGGGTTGTATGTCCAATGTGAGTGACGAGGTATGGGGTTGTATGTCCAATGTGAGTGACGAGGTATGGGGTTGTATGTCCAGTGTGAGTGACGAGGTATGGGGTTGTATGTATAGTGTGAGTGACGAGGTATGGGGTTGTATGTCCAATGTGAGTGACGAGGTATGGGGTTGTATGTCCAATGTGAGTGACGAGGTATGGGGTTGTATGTATAGTGTGAGTGACGAGGTATGGGGTTGTATGTCCAATGTGAGTGACGAGGTATGGGGTTGTATGTCCAATGTGAGTGACGAGGTATGGGGTTGTATGTATAGTGTGAGTGACGAGGTATGGGGTTGTATGTCCAATGTGAGTGACGAGGTATGGGGTTGTATGTATAGTGTGAGTGACGAGGTATGGGGTTGTATGTACAATGTGAGTGACGAGGTATGGGGTTGTATGTACAATGTGAGTGACGAGGTATGGGGTTGTATGTACAGTGTAGTGACGAGGTATGGGGTTGTATGTACAATGTGAGTGACGAGGTATGGGGTTGTATGTACAGTGTGAGTGACGAGGTATGGGGTTGTATGTACAATGTGAGTGACGAGGTATGGGGTTGTGTGTACAATGTGAGTGACGAGGTATGGGGTTGTGTGTACAATGTGAGTGACGAGGTATGGGGTTGTATGTCCAATGTGAGTGACGAGGTATGGGGTTGTATGTCCAATGTGAGTGACGAGGTATGGGGTTGTATGTCCAATGTGAGAGACGAGGTATGGGGTTGTATGTCCAATGTGAGTGACGAGGTATGGGATTGTATGTACAATGTGAGTGACGAGGTAATGGGGTTGTATGTACAATGTGAGTGACGAGGTATGGGGTTGTATGTACAATGTGAGTGACGAGGTATGGGGTTGTATGTACAATGTGAGTGACGAGGTATGGGGTTGTATGTCCAATGTAAGTGACGAGGTATGGGGTTGTATGTCCAATGTGAGTGACGAGGTATGGGGTTGTATGTCCAATGTGAGTGACGAGGTATGGGGTTGTATGTCCAATGTGAGTGAGGGGAAATATGATGCAGGTTGTGGGGCGTGTGTGAGGCGCAGGAGGCCCGGTGGTGAGGTGTGGTGTGTGTGTGTGTGGAGGCAACGTTGACACGTGTGGTTTCAGGAGGTGTGGCTGGCACGACTGAGGTGTGGTGGTCGTGGTCGTGGTGTGGTACACTCAGCCCTACACCTGGTCGTGGTCAGAGTGTGTGTGGCGATGGTGTCCCTCAATCCACCGCGGGTGTGATCACCTCTCCCTGGGGCGGCGCTGTGGCTTGGCCAACCACCACACGTCACGACCCCTACACCCGGGGTCGAGGTCGGAACCCCAAGTGTACTTCGGCGTTAGGCGTCGTAAAGTATCCCCCGTTTTCTAATCTCCTGCCGGAACTCATAGAAAACAACACCCACCCCTTCCCTCCTCCCTCCCTCCCTCCCTCCTCTCTTGCAACACCCTCCCTCCTCCTCCCTCCTCTCCTCTCTCACAACACCCTCCCTCCTCCTCTCTCACAACACCCACACCCTCCTCCCTCCTCTCTCACAACACCCTCCCTCCCCTCTCACAACACCCTCCCTCCCTCCCTCCTCTCTCAACACCGTCCCTCCCCCCTCCCTCCTCTCTCACAACACCCTCCCTCCTCCCTCCTCTCTCACAACACCCTCCCTCCCTCCCTCCTCTCTCACAACACCCTCCCTCCTCCCTCCCTGTCTCTCACAACACACTCCCTCCTCCCTCCTTTCTCACAACACCCTCCCTCCTCCCTCCTCTCTCACAACACCCTCCCTCCTCCTCTCTCACAACACCCTCCCTCCTCCCTCCTCTCCTCTCTCACAACACCCTCCCTCCTCCTCTCTCACAACACCCACACCCTCCTGCCTCCCTCCCTCCTCTCTCAACACCCTCCCTCCTCCCTCCTCTCTCTACACCCTCCTCCTCCCTCTTCGCTTACAACATTCTCCCTCCTCCCTCACAACACCCTCTCTCCTCCCTCCTCTCTCACAACACCCTCCCTCCTCTCTCTCTCTCTCTCTCTCTCTCTCTCTCTCTCTCTCTCTCTCTGGTTGTGGATGCCTGGAGGGTGACTGGACCGCCTACCCCCCCCCCCCCGAGACAACGTTGTGATTTTCACCCAGGGTAAGGCTAGGCCACCTCCCCCAGGGGATAGGCTAGTGCGAGGTGCACGTGTGGGTTAGGGCCCCTGCAGGTACAGGGTGGGTGGTGGGTTAGGGCTCCTGCAGGTACAGGGTGGGTGGTGGGTTAGTGCTCCTGCAGGTACAAGGTGGGTGGTGGGTTAGGGCTCCTGCAGGTACAGGGTGGGTGGTGGGTTAGGGCTCCTGCAGGTACAGGGTGGGTGGTGGTTTAGGGCTCCTGCAGGTACAGGGTGGGTGGTGGTTTAGGGCTCCTGCAGGTACAGGGTGGGTGGTGGGTTAGGGCTCCTGCAGGTACAGGGTGGGTGGTGGGTTAGGGCTCCTGCAGGTACAGGGTGGGTGGTGGGTTAGGGCTCCTGCAGGTACAGGGTGGGTGGTGGGTTAGGGCTCCTGCAGGTACAGGGTGGGTGGTGGGTTAGGGCTCCTGCAGGTACAGGGTGGGTGGTGGGTTAGTGCTCCTGCAGGTACAGGGTGGGTGGTGGGTTAGGGCTCCTGCAGGTACAGGGTGGGTGGTGGGTGATGTACAGGGTGGGTGGTGGGTGGTGTACAGGTGTCTGGAGGTGTTTATGCTGGTGTGAGGCGCGAGCGAGAGGTGGGCGTGACATTTATGAGTTTGTGACGTGTGAGTTATGAGAGAGAGAGAGAGAGAGAGAGAGAGAGAGAGAGAGAGAGAGAGAGAGAGAGAGAGAGAGAGAGAGAGAGAGAGGATTGAGTGTCCTGCAATGATGTGTGAAGGTGAGGTGTGGCTGGGGGGTCTGGTCTGGTCTGTTATGAGGTGTGGCTGGAGGTCTGGCCTGGTCTGTGGTGAGGTGTGGCTGGGGGGTCTGGTCTGGTCTGTGGTGAGGTGTGGCTGGGGGGTCTGGTCTGGTCTGTGGTGAGGTGTGGCTGGGGGGTCTGGTCTGGTCTGTGGTGAGGTGTGGCTGGGGGGGTCTGGTCTGGTCTGTGGTGAGGTGTGGCGGGGGGGTCTGGTCTGGTCTGTGGTGAGGTGTGGCTGGGGGGTCTGGTCTGGTCTGTGGTGAGGTGTGGCTGGGGGGTCTGGTCTGGTCTGTGGTGAGGTGTGGCTGGGGGGTCTGGTCTGGTCTGTGGTGAGGTGTGGCTGGGGGGTCTGGTCTGGTCTGTGGTGAGGTGTGGCTGGGGGGTCTGGTCTGGTCTGTGGTGAGGTGTGGCTGGGGGGGTCTGGTCTGGTCTGTGGTGAGGTGTGGCTGGGGGGGGGTCTGGTCTGGTCTGTGGTGAGGTGTGGCTGGGGGGGGGTCTGGTCTGGTCTGTGGTGAGGTGTGGCTGGGGGGGGGTCTGGTCTGGTCTGTGGTGAGGTGTGGCTGGGGGGGTCTGGTCTGGTCTATGGTGAGGTGTGGCTGGGGGGGGGTCTGGTCTGGTCTGTGGTGAGGTGTGGCTGGGGGGGGGTCTGGTCTGGTCTGTGGTGAGGGTGTGGCTGGGGGTCTGGTCTGGTCTGTGGTGAGGTGTGGCTAGGGAGGGTCTGGTCTGGGCTGTGGTGAGGTGTGGCTGGGGGGGTCTGGTCTGGTCTGTGGTGAGGTGTGGCTGGGGGGGGTCTGGTCTGGTCTGTGGTGAGGTGTGGCTGGGGGGTCTGGTCTGGTCTGTTAAGGGTCATTAAGGGTCATTACCGTGTCCTCTGCTCTCGCTAACCTGAGCAGTGATTGCTAATCTCATGTAGCGACAGTAGCTAACATCTCGCTGCTGAGGCTGGCTAAGAGCCCCCTTCGCTAAGTGTGTAGCGACACCCGCTGTTTACGGTCGTGGGTGTAGCGAAGGTGTAGTGAAGATGTGCGGGGTTGGGGGGGTGTGTAGTAACTCCCCCCTCTCCCCCCACATTAGTTACCCCTCCCCCCACAGCTGAGCAGGTCCATGGGGTGGGGGGTTGTGGGGGGGTGTGGGGGTTGTGGGGGGGTGTGGGGGTTGTGGGGGGGTGTTTGGTCATCGTTCGCTTGACCTGCTGAGCTGGAAGGGTCAAGGGGGAGGGGTCAACTGGGGGTCACAGCCAATCACAATACAATTACTGGGTCATTATTGTGAGATGGTCCCGTGTACCTGGGGTGTGACCCCGTGTGAGGGATGTGGCTGCTAGGGTGACCCCGTGTGAGAGATGTGGCTGCTAGGGTGACCCCGTGTGAGAGATGTGGCTGCTGGGGTGACTCCGTGTGAGAGATGTGGCTGCTGGGGTGACCCCGTGTGAGGGATGTGGCTGCTGGGCGACCCCGTGTGAGATGTGGCTGCTGGGGTGCCCCGTGTGAGGGATGTAGCTGCTGGGGTGACCCTGTGTGAGGGATGTGGCTGCTGGGGTGACCCCGTGTGAGGGATGTGGCTGCAGGGCGACCCCGTGTGAGGAGATGTGGCTGCTGGGGTGACCCCGTGTGGGGAAGTGGCTGCTGGGGTGACCCCGTGTGAGAGATGTGGCTGCTGGGGTGACCCCGTGTGAGGGATGTGGCTGCTGGGCGACCCCGTGTGAGGAGATGTGGCTGCTGGGCGACCCCGTGTGAGGGATGTGGCTGCTGGGGTGATCCCGTGTGAGAGATGTGGCTGCTGGGGTGACCCCGTGTGGGGATGTGGCTGCTGGGCGACCCCGTGTGAGGGATGTGGCTGCTGGGGTGACCCCGTGTGAGAGATGTGGCTGCTGGGGTGACCCCGTGTGAGAGATGTGGCTGCTGGGGTGACCCCGTGTGGGGGATGTGGCTGCTGGGCGACCCCGTGTGAGGAGATGTGGCTGCTGGGCGACCCCGTGTGAGGGATGTGGCTGCTGGGGTGACCCCGTGTGAGGGATGTGGCTGCTGGGCGACCCCGTGTGAGGAGATGTGGCTGCTGGGCGACCCCGTGTGAGGGATGTGGCTGCTGGGGTGATCCCGTGTGAGAGATGTGGCTGCTGGGGTGACCCCGTGGGGGGGATGTGGCTGCTGGGCGACCCCGTGTGAGGGATGTGGCTGCTGGGGTGACCCCGTGTGAGAGATGTGGCTGCTGGGGTGACCCCGTGTGAGAGATGTGGCTGCTGGGGTGACCCCGTGTGGGGGATGTGGCTGCTGGGCGACCCCGTGTGAGGAGATGTGGCTGCTGGGCGACCCCGTGTGAGGGATGTGGCTGCTGGGGTGACCCCGTGTGAGAGATGTAGCTGCTGGGGTGACCCCGTGTGGGGGATGTGGCTGCTGGGCGACCCCGTGTGAGGGATGTGGCTGCTGGGGTGACCCCGTGTGAGAGATGTGGCTGCTGGGGTGACTCCGTGTGAGATATATGGCTGCTGGGGTGACCTGCCGTGTGAGGGATGTGGCTGCTGGGGTGACCCCGTGTGTGGGTAGTGAGGTGACCCCGTGTAGGGTCTTCAGACGAGGCAATAGGTGTCCGGGGACATGTCCTCTGGCGAGGCAGTAGGTGTCTGGGGACATGTCCTCCAGCGAGGCAGTAGGTGTCCGGGGACATGTCCTCTGGCGAGGCAGTAGGTGTCTGGGGACATGTCCTCTAGCGAGGCAGTAGGTGTCTGGGGACATGTCCTCTAGCGAGGCAGTAGGTGTCTGGGGACATGTCCTCTAGCGAGGCAGTAGGAATCTGGGGACATGTCTTCTAGCGAGGCAGTAGGTGTCTGGGGACATGTCCTCTAGCGAGGCAGTAGGTGTCTGGGGACATGTCCTCTAGCGAGGCAGTAGGTGTCTGGGGACATGTCCTCTAGCGAGGCAGTAGGTGTCTGGGGACATGTCCTCTAGCGAGGCAGTAGGTGTCTGGAGACATGTCCTCTAGCGAGGCAGTAGGTGTCTGGGGACATGTCCTCTAGCGAGGCAGTAGGTGTCTGGGGACATGTCCTCTAGCGAGGCAGTAGGTGTCTGGGGACATGTCCTCTAGCGAGGCAGTAGGTGTCTGGGGACATGTCCTCTAGCGAGGCAGTAGGTGTCTGGGGACATGTCCTCTAGCGAGGCAGTAGGTGTCTGGGGACATGTCCTCTAGCGAGGCAGTAGGTGTCTGGGGACATGTCCTCTAGCGAGGCAGTAGGAATCTGGGGACATGTCCTCTAGCGAGGCAGTAGGTGTCTGGGGACATGTCCTCTAGCGAGGCAGTAGGTGACCGGGGACATCCTGTCCTCAGACGAGGCAGTAGGTGTCTGGGGACATGTCCTCTAGCGAGGCAATAGGTGTCTGGGGACAGCGTGTCCTCTGGCGAGGCAGTAGGTGTCCTGGGACAACATGTCCTCAGTTAGGGACCACTAGGTCACCCCTGTGCAGCACCTCTTCTTGTGAGTGTCACGGTGTGAGTCATGTTGTGAGTGTCATTGTGAGTGTCATGTTGTGAGCGTCATTGTGAGTGTCATATTGTGTGTCATATTGTGGGTGTCATTGTGAGTGTCATGTTGTGAGTGTCATGTGGTGAATATCATGTTGGGAGTGTCATATTGTGAGTGTCATGTGGTGAATATCATGTTGTGAGTGTCATATTGTGAGTGTCATTGTGAGTGTCATATTGTGAATGTCATGTGGTGAATATCATGCTGTGAGTGTCATATTGTGAGTGTCATTGTGAGTGTCATGTGAGCGTCATTGTGAGTGTCATATTGTGTCATATTGTGAGTGTCCTGTTGGGAGTGTCATATTGTGTGTGTCATTGTGAGTGTCATGTTGTGAGCGTCATTGTGAGTGTCATATTGTGTCATATTGTGTGTCCTGTTGGGAGTGTCATATTGTGAGTGTCATGTTGGGAGTGTCATATTGTGAGTGTCATGTTGGGAGTGTCATATTGTGAGTGTCATGTGGTGAATATCATGTTGTGTGTGTCATGTTGAGTGTCATGTTGTGAGTGTCATGTTGTGAGTGTCATATTGTGAGTGTCATATTGTGAGTGTCATGTTGTGAGTGTCATATTGTGAGTGTCATGTGGTGAATATCATGTTGTGAGTGTCATGTTGTGAGTGTCATATTGCGAGTGTCATATTTTGAGTGTCATGTTGTGAGTGTCATGTTGTGAGTGTCATGTTTTGAGTGTCATATTGTGAGTGTCATATTGTGAGTGTCATATTGTGAGTGTCATGTTGTGAGTGTCATATTGTGAGTTTCATGTGGTGAATATCATGTTGTGAGTGTCATGTTGTGAGTGTCATGTTGTGAGTGTCATGTTGTGAGTGTCATGTTTTGAGTGTCATATTGTGAGTGTCATATTGTGAGTGTCATGTTGTGAGTGTCATATTGTGAGTGTCATGTGGTGAATATCATGTTGTGAGTGTCATGTTGTGAGTGTCATATTGCGAGTGTCATATTGTGAGTGTCATGTGGTGAATATCATGTTGTGAGTGTCATATTGTGAGTGTCATATTGTGAGTGTCATATTGTGAGTATCATATTGTGAGTATCATATTGTGAGTGTCATGTTGTGAGTGTCATGTTGTGAGTGTCATGTTGTGAGTCAGGTGTGTGACTCACAACTCGTCCTGAGCGTCTTATTGACTGACTGATGTGCGCCTGAGTGAGTCGGCCTTGTGAGGGGGGGTTAATGCAGCTGTAGTTGTTGTATCCTGCAGTAGTGGCCTCCATGGCCGAACGTGATACAGCTGCAGGGGTTGTTGTATTTGTACTGTATTGCCTGGCCATGTGTTATGGTGGCTGTGGTCTGTGTCGTTGGTCAGTTGGCTATTGTGGCACAGTGCTGGATGCAGGGTTGGGGGGGGGGAGGCTGTGTTCCTCTGTGGCACAGTGCTGGATGCGCCGGGTTGTCCTACACCCTGGGTTGTCCCTACACCCAGGGTTGTCCTACACCCTGGGTTGTCCCTACACCCAGGGTTGTCCTACACCCTGGGTTGTCCCTACACCCAGGGTTGTCCTACACCCTGGGTTGTCCCTACACCCAGGGTTGTCCTACACCCTGGGTTGTCCCTACACCTGGGTTGTCCCTACACCTGGGTTGTCCCTACACCCAGGGTTGTCCTACACCCTGGGTTGTCCTTACACCCAGGGTTGTCCTACACCCAGGGTTGTCCCTACACCTGGGTTGTCCCTACACCCAGGGTTGTCCTACACCCTGGGTTGTCCTACACCCAGGGTTGTCCTTACACCCAGGGTTGTCCCTACACCTGGGTTGTCCCTACACCCAGGGTTGTCCCTACACCCAGGGTTGTCCTTACACCCAGGGTTGTCCTACACCCTGGGTTGTCCCTACACCTGGGTTGTCCCTACACCCAGGGTTGTCCTACACCCTGGGTTGTCCTACACCCAGGGTTGTCCTACACCCTGGGTTGTCCTACACCCAGGGTTGTCCTACACCCAGGGTTGTCCTTACACCCAGGGTTGTCCCTACACCCAGGGTTGTCCTACACCCTGGGTTGTCCTACACCCTGGGTTGTCCTACACCCAGGGTTGTCCTACACCCAGGGTTGTCCCTACACCCAGGGTTGTCCTTACACCCTGGGTTGTCCTACACCCTGGGTTGTCCTACACCCTGGGTTGTCCTACACCCTGGGTTGTCCTACACCCTGGGTTGTCCTACACCCTGGGTTGTCCTACACCCTGGGTTGTCCTACACCCTGGGTTGTCCTACACCCAGGGTTGTCCTACACCCAGGGTTGTCCTACACCCAGGGTTGTCCTACACCCTGGGTTGTCCTACACCCTGGGTTGTCCTACACCCAGGGTTGTCCTACACCCAGGGTTGTCCTTACACCCTGGGTTGTCCTACACCCAGGGTTGTCCTTACACCCAGGGTTGTCCTACACCCAGGGTTGTCCCTACACCTGGGTTGTCCCTACACCCAGGGTTGTCCTTACACCCTGGGTTGTCCCTACACCCTGGGTTGTCCCTACACCCAGGGTTGTCCTTACACCCAGGGTTGTCCTTACACCCTGGGTTGTCCTACACCCTGGGTTGTCCCTACACCTGGGTTGTCCCTACACCTGGGTTGTCCCTACACCCTGGTTGTCCCTACACCCAGGGTTGTCCCTACACCCAGGGTTGTCCCTACACCCAGGTTGTCCCTACACCCTGGGTTGTCCTACACCCTGGGTTGTCCCTACACCTGGGTTGTCCCTACACCCTGGGTTGTCCTACACCCTGGGTTGTCCTACACCCTGGGTTGTCCTACACCCTGGGTTGTCCTACACCCTGGGTTGTCCCTACACCTGGGTTGTCCCTACACCTGGGTTGTCCCTACACCCAGGGTTGTCCTTACACCCTGGGTTGTCCTACACCCAGGGTTGTCCTACACCCAGGGTTGTCCTACACCCTGGGTTGTCCTACACCCTGGGTTGTCCTACACCCTGGGTTGTCCTACACCCTGGGTTGTCCTACACCCTGGGTTGTCCCTACACCCAGGGTTGTCCCTACACCTGGGTTGTCCCTACACCTGGGTTGTCCCTACACCCTGGTTGTCCCTACACCTGGGTTGTCCCTAACCCTGGGTTGTCCCTACACCCTGGGTTGTCCCTACACCCTGGGTTGTCCCTACACCCAGGGTTGTCCTTACACCCTGGGTTGTCCTACACCCAGGGTTGTCCTTACACCCTGGGTTGTCCTACACCCTGGGTTGTCCTACACCCAGGGTTGTCCTACACCCTGGGTTGTCCTACACCCAGGGTTGTCCTACACCCAGGGTTGTCCTTACACCCTGGGTTGTCCCTACACCCAGGGTTGTCCCTACACCCTGGTTGTCCCTACACCCAGGGTTGTCCTACACCCTGGGTTGTCCTACACCCTGGGTTGTCCTACACCCTGGGTTGTCCTACACCCTGGGTTGTCCCTACACCCAGGGTTGTCCTTACACCCTGGGTTGTCCTACACCCTGGGTTGTCCTACACCCTGGGTTGTCCTACACCCAGGGTTGTCCTACACCCAGGGTTGTCCTTACACCCTGGGTTGTCCTACACCCAGGGTTGTCCTTACACCCTGGGTTGTCCTACACCCTGGGTTGTCCTACACCCTGGGTTGTCCCTAACCCTGGGTTGTCCCTACACCCTGGGTTGTCCTACACCCAGGGTTGTCCTTACACCCAGGGTTGTCCTTACACCCAGGGTTGTCCCTACCCCTGGGTTGCCCCTACCCCCTGGGTTGCCCCTTTACCCCCTGGGTTGCCCTACCCCCGGGTTGTCCCACCCAGGGTTGCCCCTCCCTACCCCCTGGGTTGTCCCTACACCCTGGGTTGTCCCTACACCCTGGGTTGTCCCTACACCCAGGGTTGTCCCTTACACCCAGGGTTGTCCCTACACCCTGGGTTGTCCCTACACCTTGGGTTGTCCCTACACCCAGGGTTGTCCTTACACCTTAGGTTGTCCCTACACCCAGGGTTGTCCCTACACCCAGGGTTGTCCCTACACCCAGGGTTGTCCCTACACCCTGGGTTGTCCCTACACCCAGGGTTGTCCCTACACCCTGGGTTGTCCCTACCCCCTGGGTTGTCCCTTCACCCTGGGTTGTCCCTACACCCAGGGTTGTCCCTACACCCTGGGTTGTCCCTACACCCTGGGTTGTCCCTTACACCCAGGGTTGTCCCTACACCCAGGGTTGTCACTACACCCTGGGTTGTCCCTACACCCAGGGTTGTCCCGTGGGCGTAATGTCTTCCCCCCAGGGCCCCGGGATGTGGCAGGGTGTATGTAAAGTCCAGGCCAAACTCTGCTCATTGCGTAGTCAGGGTTGGATGTGGCGCTGGAGATAAGAACCGAGTTAAGTGGTACACGGGGCGCCTCCTCCTCCAACATCATCTTTACGACAGTTGACGTTAACTCTGTATCTCTTACCAATACGCCCGTCATAACTGGTTGTGGCGGGCCCCCAGGGGGTAATGCACGTGTGTTGTACGAGGTTATAGGGTTGTGTATTGTTGGGGTTGTATCGTATGGGTGTTGTACGAGGTTATAGGGTTGTGTATTGTTGGGGTTGTATCGTATGGGTGTTGTACGAGGTTATAGGGTTGTGTATTGTTGGGGTCGTATCGTACGGGTGTTGTACGAGGTTATAGGGTTGTGTATTGTTGGGGTTGTATCGTATGGGTGTTGTACGACGTTATAGGGTTGTGTATTGTTGGGGTTGTATCGTATGGGTGTTGTACGACGTTATAGGGTTGTGTATTGGTGGGGTTGTATCGCATGGGTGTTGTACGAGGTTATAGGGTTGTGTATTGGTGGGGTTGTATCGTATGGGTGTTGTACGAGGTTATAGGGTTGTGTATTGTTGGGGTTGTATCGTATGGGTGTTGTACGAGGTTATAGGGTTGTGTATTGTTGGGGTTGTATCGCATGGGTGTTGTACGAGGTTATAGGGTTGTGTATTGGTGGGGTTGTATCGTATGGGTGTTGTACGAGGTTATAGGGTTGTGTATTGTTGGGGTTGTATCGTATGGGTGTTGTACGAGGTTATAGGGTTGTGTATTGTTGGGGTTGTATCGTATGGGTGTTGTACGAGGTTATAGGGTTGTGTATTGTTGGGGTTGTATCGTACGGGTGTTGTACGAGGTTATAGGGTTGTGTATTGTTGGGGTTGTATCGTATGGGTGTTGTACGAGGTTATAGGGTTGTGTATTGTTGGGGTTGTATCGTATGGGTGTTGTACGAGGTTATAGGGTTGTGTATTGTTGGGGTTGTATCGTATGGGTGTTGTACGAGGTTATAGGGTTGTGTATTGTTGGGGTTGTATCGTATGGGTGTTGTACGAGGTTATAGGGTTGTGTATTGGTGGGGTTGTATCGTATGGGTGTTGTACGAGGTTATAGGGTTGTGTATTGTTGGGGTTGTATCGTATGGGTGTTGTACGAGGTTATAGGGTTGTGTATTGTTGGGGTTGTATCGTATGGGTGTTGTACGAGGTTATAGGGTTGTGTATTGTTGGGGTTGTATCGTACGGGTGTTGTACGAGGTTATAGGGTTGTGTATTGTTGGGGTTGTATCGTATGGGTGTTGTACGAGGTTATAGGGTTGTGTATTGTTGGGGTTGTATCGTATGGGTGTTGTACGAGGTTATAGGGTTGTGTATTGTTGGGGTTGTATCGTATGGGTGTTGTACGAGGTTATAGGGTTGTGTATTGTTGGGGTTGTATCGTATGGGTGTTGTACGAGGTTATAGGGTTGTGTATTGTTGGGGTTGTATCGTATGGGTGTTGTACGAGGTTATAGGGTTGTGTATTGGTGGGGTTGTATCGTATGGGTGTTGTACGACGTTATAGGGTTGTGTATTCGTGGGGTTGTATCGTATGGGTGTTGTACGAGGTTATAGGGTTGTGTATTCGTGGGGTTGTATCGAGAACAGCGAGGGTGTGTGGCCATGGGCTTCCTGTGTTAGTGTTGGCCCAGCGTACGGTGTTGAGGGAGGGGCTCTGCCCTGGCCATAATCTGGCCATACCTTAGCTTCTGATCCTGGCCATACCTTAGCTTCTGATCCTGGCCATAATCTGGCCATACCTTAGCTTCTGATCCTGGCCATCCCCTGGCCATACCTTAGCTTCTGATCCTGGCCATCCCCTGGCCATACCTTAGCTTCTGATCCTGGCCATCCCCTGGCCATACCTTAGCTTCTCATCCTGGCCATCCCCTGGCCATACCTTAGCTTCTCATCCTGGCCATCCCCTGGCCATACCTTAGCTTCTGATCCTGGCCATACCCTGGCCATACCTTAGCTTCTCATCCTGGCCATACCCTGGCCATACCTTAGCTTCTGATCCTGGCCATCCCCTGGCCATACCTTAGCTTCTGATCCTGGCCATCCCCTGGCCATACCTTAGCTTCTGATCCTGGCCATCCCCTGGCCATACCTTAGCTTCTGATCCTGGCCATCCCCTGGCCATACCTTAGCTTCTGATCCTGGCCATCCCCTGGCCATACCTTAGCTTCTGATCCTGGCCATCCCCTGGCCATACCTTAGCTTCTGATCCTGGCCATCCCCTGGCCATACCTTAGCTTCTCATCCTGGCCATACCTTAGCTTCTGATCCTGGCCATACCCTGGCCATACCTTAGCTTCTGATCCTGGCCATCCCCTGGCCATACCTTAGCTTCTCATCCTGGCCATACCCTGGCCATACCTTAGCTTCTCATCCTGGCCATCCCCTGGCCATACCTTAGCTTCTCATCCTGGCCATACCTTAGCTTCTGATCCTGGCCATCCCCTGGCCATACCTTAGCTTCTGATCCTGGCCATCCCCTGGCCATACCTTAGCTTCTCATCCTGGCCATACCCTGGCCATACCTTAGCTTCTGATCCTGGCCATCCCCTGGCCATACCTTAGCTTCTGATCCTGGCCATCCCCTGGCCATACCTTAGCTTCTCATCCTGGCCATACCCTGGCCATACCTTAGCTTCTGATCCTGGCCATCCCCTGGCCATACCTTAGCTTCTCATCCTGGCCATACCTTAGCTTCTGATCCTGGCCATCCCCTGGCCATACCTTAGCTTCTGATCCTGGCCATCCCCTGGCCATACCTTAGCTTCTGATCCTGGCCATCCCCTGGCCATACCTTAGCTTCTCATCCTGGCCATACCCTGGCCATACCTTAGCTTCTGATCCTGGCCATCCCCTGGCCATACCTTAGCTTCTGATCCTGGCCATCCCCTGGCCATACCTTAGCTTCTGATCCTGGCCATCCCCTGGCCATACCTTAGCTTCTGATCCTGGCCATCCCCTGGCCATACCTTAGCTTCTGATCCTGGCCATCCCCTGGCCATACCTTAGCTTCTGATCCTGGCCATCCCCTGGCCATACCTTAGCTTCTGATCCTGGCCATGCCTTAGCTTCTGATCGTGGCCATACCTTAGCTTCTGGTCCTGGCCAAACTTTAGCTATACCCTGGCCCTACTCTGGCCATCCCCTGGCCGCAGATCCTAGCCATCCCCTGGCCTTACTCTGGCCATCCCCTGGCCACAGATCCTGGCCAGAACGTATTTCTCGTGTACAGTCATCTCCCAGTCATGTCTTCCCTCAGATGCCATATATATAAACACAGCCCAGCTGGAGGCCCGGCTCTGTGAGTCTTCCGAGAAAACTTGGCGTATTTACCCGAACTGTTGCGTCTGTGTTGCGTAACCCGAGGGAGGTTCACACATCTCGGGAGCACAGGGGGGCGTAAAGGGTGAGCGTTGGTCGCGTAACACGCGCGAACGGCCTTAGGAAATGTGTAAAACCTGTGACACTAAACTTGTGGCACGAACACACACACACACACACACACACACACCACACACACACACACACACGAACACCACACACACCACACACACACACACACACACACACACACGAACACCACACACACACACACACACACACACACACACACACACACACACACACACACACACACACACACACACACACACACACACAATGGCGAGATCGTCTATATGTTGGAGACTTATTACCTTGTACTGAAAAATCTTGTGAAGAATTAATTTTAAGGGGAGTGTGTTAATGTGGGGGGGGGGTAAGGTCATGGAGGTGGGCTGTGGGGGTGGGGGGGTATGTGCCTGCCACCTGGTGGTAAGGTCATGAAGGTGTGGAGGTGGGCTACACACACGGACCCTCCTGTGGGGTGTGAACCCTCTGGGCCCCTTGGGTCACACACGGACCCTCCTGTGGGGTGTGAACCCTCTGGGCCCCTGGGACACACACGGACCCTCCTGTGGGGTGTGAACCCTCTGTGTCCCGGGCCACACACGGACCCTCCTGTGGGGTGTGAACCCTCTGGGCTCCTGGGACACACACGGACCCTCCTGTGGGGTGTGAACCCTCTGGGCCCCTGGGACACACACGGACCCTCCTGTGGGGTGTGAACCCTCTGTGTCCCGGGCCACACACGGACCCTCCTGTGGGGTGTGAACCCTCTGTTCCCCTGGGCCACACACGGACCCTCCTGTGGGATGTGAACAATTTGAGCCCCTGGGCCACGCACGGACCCTCCTGTGGGGTGTGAACCCTCTGTGCCCCCGGGCCACGCACGGACCCTCCAGCTACGTGCCCCTCAGCCAGAGCATGTCAGATGTACTGATGTACATTGTCCGTGCCAGACTCATGTACGTATCTGCTCATGTTCCCCTCCGTCCGTAGCACGCAGTGTCCCGTGAATCATGTACGTTGTACACCTGATGTAACCACCCCCTCACACCTCCCTCCCTGTACCTGTACACCACAGCTTTACCCTACACGGTGTACACCTGATGTGACCCCCCCACACCTCCCTCCCTGTACCTGTACACCTGAATTGACCCCCCCCCCACACCTCCCTCCCTGTACCTGTACACATGATGTGACCCCCCCACACCTCCCTCCCTGTACCTGTACACCTGATGTGACCCCCCCCACACCTCCCTCCCTGTACCTGTACACCACAGCTTTACCCTACACGGTGTACACCTGATGTGACCCCCCCACACCTCCCTCCCTGTACCTGTACACCTGATGTGACCCCCCCAGACCTCCCTCCCTGTACCTGTACACCACAGCTTTACCCTACACGGTGTACACCTGATGTGACCCCCCCACACCTCCCTCCCTGTACCTGTACACCTGATGTGACCCCCCACACCTCCCTCCCTGCACGTTGTACACCTGATGTGACCCCCCACACCTCCCTCCCTGCACGTTGTACACCTGATGTGACCCCCCACACCTCCCTCCCTGTACCTGTACACCTGATGTGACCCCCCCACACCTCCCTCCCTGTACCTGTACACCTGATGTGACCCCCCCACATCTCCCTCCCTGTACCTGTACACCTGATGTGACCCCCCCACACCTCCCTCCCTGTACCTATACACCTGATGTGTCTCCCCACATCTCCCTCCCTGTACCTGTACACCTGATGTGACCCCCCCACACCTCCCTCCCTGTACCTGTACACCTTATGTGACCCCCCACACCTCCCTCCCTGTACCTGTACACCTGATGTGACCCCCCCACACCTCCCTCCCTGTACCTGTACACCTGATGTGACCCTCCCACACCTACCTCCCTGTACCTGTACACCTGATGTGACCCCCCACACCTCCCTCCCTGTACCTGTACACCTGATGTGACCCCCCACACCTCCCTCCCTGTACCTGTACACCTTATGTGACCCCTCCACACCTCCCTCCCTGTACCTGTACACCTGATGTGACCCCCCCACATCTCCCTCCCTGTACCTGTACACCTGATGTGACCCCCCACACCTCCCTCCCTGTACCTGTACACCTGTTGTGACCCCCCCACACCTCCCTCCCTGTACCTGTACACCTTATGTAACCCCCCACACCTCCCTCCCTGTACCTGTACACCTTATGTGACCCCCCACACCTCCCTCCCTGTACCTGTACACCTGATGTGACCCCCCCACACCTCCCTCCCTGTACCTGTACACCTAATGTGACCCCCCCACACCTCCCTCCCTGTACCTGTACACCTGCTGTGACCCCCCCACACCTGCCTCCCTGTACCTGTACACCTGATATGTCCCCCCCACACCTCCCTCCCTGTACCTGTACACCTGATGTAACCCCCCCACACCTCCCTCCCTGTACCTGTACACCTGATGTGACCCCCCCTCCCACACCTCCCTCCCTGTACCTGTACACCTAATGTGACCCCCCACACCTCCCTCCCTGTACCTGTACACCTAATGTGACCCCCCACACCTCCCTCCCTGTACCTGTACACCTGATGTGACCCCCCACACCTCCCTCCCTGTACCTGTACACCTGATGTGACCCCCCTCCCACACCTCCCTCCCTGTACCTGTACACCTGATGTGACCCCCCACACCTCCCTCCCTGTACCTGTACACCTGATGTGACCCCCCTCCCACACCTCCCTCCCTGCACCTGTACACCTGATGTGACCCCCCACACCTCCCTCCCTGTACCTGTACACCTGATGTGACCCCCCCACACCTCCCTCCCTGTACCTGTACACCTGATGTAACCCCCACACCTCCCTCCCTGTACCTGTACACCTGATGTGACCCCCCCACACCTCCCTCCCTGTACCTGTACACCTGATGTAACCCCGCCCCACACCTCCCTCCCTGTACCTGTACACCTGATGTGACCCCCCTCCCACACCTCCCTCCCTGCACCTGTACACCTGATGTGACCCCCCACACCTCCCTCCCTGTACCTGTACACCTGATGTGACCCCCCACACCTCCCTCCCTGTACCTGTACACCTGATGTAACCCCCACACCTCCCTCCCTGTACCTGTACACCTGATGTGACCCCCCCACACCTCCCTCCCTGTACCTGTACACCTGATGTAACCCCGCCCCACACCTCCCTCCCTGTACCTGTACACCTAATGTGACCCCCCCACACCTCCCTCCCTGTACCTCCCCTGTGTCATCCCGTCACTGTGGGTGTGTGGGTGTGTTGCGCCCATGATACCTGCCTCCTCCACTCATCCCTTACACATGTACCGTTCACTTATACTGTCCCTGAAATGTTTGATATTAAAGAGCAATGTTAACACAGTAGATCCTGAGGAGGGTGTGTGTACGCTGCCGCAAGCGGCCTCCAGCAGCGGCAGGACCTGCTGGCTCGTACACCACGCTGCCACAAGCGGCCTCCAGCTGCGGTAGGACCTGCTGGCTCGTACACCACGCTGCCACAAGCGGCCTCCAGCAGCGGCAGGACCTTCTGGCTCGTACACTACGCTGCCGCAAGCGGCCTGCAGCCGCGGCAGGACCTGGTGGCTCGTGCACCACGCTGCCGCAAGCGGCCTCCAGCAGCGGCAGGACCTGGTGGCTCGCACACCACGCTGCCGCAAGCGGCCTCCAGTAGCGGCAGGACCTGGTGGCTCGTACATCACGCTGCCGCAAGCGGCCTCCAGTAGCGGCAGGACCTGGTGGCTCGTACACCACGCTGCCGCAAGCGGCCTCCAGTAGCGGCAGGACCTTCTGGCTCGTACACTACGCTGCCGCAAGCGCCCTCCAGCAGCGGCAGGACCTTCTGGCTCGTGCACCACGCTGCCGCAAGCGGCCTCCAGCAGCGGCAGGACCTGGTGGCTCGCACACCACGCTGCCGCAAGCGGCCTCCAGTAGCGGCAGGACCTGGTGGCTCGTACATCACGCTGCCGCAAGCGGCCTCCAGTAGCGGCAGGACCTGGTGGCTCGTACACCACGCTGCCGCAAGCGGCCTCCAGTAGCGGCAGGACCTTCTGGCTCGTACACTACGCTGCCGCAAGCGCCCTCCAGCAGCGGCAGGACCTTCTGGCTCGTACACTACGCTGCCGCAAGCGGCCTGCAGCCGCGGCAGGACCTGGTGGCTCGTACACCACGCTGCCGCAAGCGGCCTCCAGCCGCGGCAGGACCTGGTGGCTTGTACACCACGCTGCCGCAAGCGGCCTCCAGCAGCGGCAGGACCTGGTGGCTCGTACACCACGCTGCCGCAAGCGGCCTCCAGTAGCGGCAGGACCTGGTGGCTCGTACACCGCGCTGCCGCAAGCGGCCTCCAGTAGCGGCAGGACCTTCTGGCTCGTACACTACGCTGCCGCAAGCGCCCTCCAGCAGCGGCAGGACCTTCTGGCTCGTACACTACGCTGCCGCAAGCGGCCTGCAGCCGCGGCAGGACCTGGTGGCTCGTACACCACGCTGCCGCAAGCGGCCTGCAGCCGCGGCAGGACCTGGTGGCTCGTACACCACGCTGCCGCAAGCGGCCTCCAGCCGCGGCAGGACCTGGTGGCTCGTACACCACGCTGCCGCAAGCGGCCTCCAGCCGCGGCAGGACCTGCTGGCTCGTACACCACGCTGCCGCAAGCGGCCTCCAGCAGCGGCAGGACCTGCTGGCTCGTACACCGCCAGGGGCGAGAGGCTCTGGCTTGGGGGGGTCAGACACACGTGCGGGTGTTGACAGTGCCCCACACACACACCTCAGGCCCTGGCTGGGTGTAGCGGGTGTGGACCCGCGGGGGCTCCTCCCACGGCCCATCTGGTGGTGTGGGGACAGATATTAGAGGAGGAGGAGGAGGGAGCGGGAGCGGGAGGAGGAGGAGGAGGCGGGAGCGGTAGGAGGAGCAGGAGGCGGGAGCGGGAGGGAGGTGTGTGTGGGTGGCTACTGTTAATGAGTGTGGGTTTCAGAGCGCGTGGCTGGGCACCGTGGCTTGAGCCTTTCATCCCACACACACACACGCCCTCCCACACACACACGCCCCCCCCACACACCCACAGGGTTATCACCCGCCTCCTAGATGAGGGCCTTACAATACCCACCGCCCACTCCTCCAAAAAAAAAAAAAAGAAATTCGCCTACAAAGAACACTTTATCAGTGGCTCCTGTGTGGCAGGCTCTCCACCACCTCCACCATCCACTGTGGTGGAGGTGCCACTGTGGCCCCCCTCCTAGTGTGGCCCCGCTTCTTTGAGGGTTGTACACCCCCTCGGGGGTGTGGGCTGTGGTGTGTACAATAGGACGCGTATGAGTGTTCGCGCTGGTGTATTATAATCACATATGATAATGTAATCAGTGTGCTGTGTTGATGCATATTTTAATCATGTCCAGCTTGCACCGGAACACTGGGTCATGGTTTTCCAGTTATTAATCTACAGTTATCATTTACCCACGAAATTATATGGAAGATCTACTTTACTCGTGTGTGTGTGTGTGTGTGTGTGGGTGGGTGGGTAGGTGGGTGGTGGTCATGGGCTGGGGTGGTGTGGGTGGTGGTCATGGTCTGGGGTGGTGTGGGTGGTGGTCATGGGCTGGGGTGGTGTGGGTGGTGGTCATGGGCTGGGGTGGTGTGGGTGGTGGTCATGGGCTGGGGTGGTGTGGGTGGTGGTCATGGGCTGGGGTGGTGTGGGTGGTGGTCATGGGCTGGGGTGGTGTGGGTGGTGGTCATGGTCTGGGGTGGTGTGGGTGGTGGTCATGGGCTGGGGTGGTGTGGGTGGTGGTCATGGGCTGGGGTGGTGTGGGTGGTGGTCATGGGCTGGGGTGGTGTGGGTGGTGGTCATGGGCTGGGGTGGTGTGGGTGGTGGTCATGGGCTGGGGTGGTGTGGGTGGTGGTCATGGTCTGGGGTGGTGTGGGTGGTGGTCATGGGCTGGGGTGGTGTGGGTGGTGGTCATGGTCTGGGGTGGTGTGGGTGGTGGTCATGGTCTGGGGTGGTGTGGGTGGTGGTCATGGTCTGGGGTGGTGTGGGTGGTGGTCATGGTCTGGGGGTGGGGTGGTGGTGTCATGGTCTGGGGTGGTGGGTCATGGGCTGGGGTGGTGTGGGTGGTGGTCATGGGCTGGGGTGGTGTGGGTGGTGGTCATGGGCTGGGGTGGTGTGGGTGGTGGTCATGGTCTGGGGTGGTGTGGGTGGTGGTCATGGGCTGGGGTGGTGTGGGTGGTGGTCATGGGCTGGGGTGGTGTGGGTGGTGGTCATGGGCTGGGGTGGTGTGGGTGGTGGTCATGGTCTGGGGTGGTGTGGGTGGTGGTCATGGGCTGGGGTGGTGTGGGTGGTGGTCATGGCTGGGGTGGTGGGGTGTGGTCATGGCTGGGGTGGTGTGGTGGTGGTCATGGTCTGGGGTGGTGTGGGTGGTGGTCATGGGCTGGGGTGGTGTGGGTGGTGGTCATGGGCTGGGGTGGTGTGGGTGGTGGTCATGGTCTGGGGTGGTGGTCATGGGCTGGGGTGGTGTGGGTGGTGGTCATGGGCTGGGGTGGTGTGGGTGGTGGTCATGGGCTGGGGTGGTGTGGGTGGTGGTCATGGTCTGGGGTGGTGTGGGTGGTGGTCATGGTCTGGGGTGGTGTGGGTGGTGGTCATGGGCTGGGGTGGTGTGGGTGGTGGTCATGGGCTGGGGTGGTGTGGGTGGTGGTCATGGTCTGGGGTGGTGTGGGTGGTGGTCATGGTCTGGGGTGGTGTGGGTGGTGGTCATGGGCTGGGGTGGTGTGGGTGGTGGTCATGGTCTGGGGTGGTGTGGGTGGTGGTCATGGGCTGGGGTGGTGTGGGTGGTGGTCATGGTCTGGGGTGGTGTGGGTGGTGGTCATGGGCTGGGGTGGTGTGGGTGATGGTCATGGTCTGGGGTGGTGTGGGTGGTGGTCATGGGCTGGGGTGGTGTGGGTGGTGGTCATGGGCTGGGGTGGTGTGGGTGATGGTCATGGTCTGGGGTGGTGTGGGTGGTGGTCATGGGCTGGGGTGGTGTGGGTGGTGGTCATGGGCTGGGGTGGTGTGGGTGATGGTCATGGTCTGGGGTGGTGTGGGTGGTGGTCATGGGCTGGGGTGGTGTGGGTGATGGTCATGGTCTGGGGTGGTGTGGGTGGTGGTCATGGGCTGGGGTGGTGTGGGTGGTGGTCATGGGCTGGGGTGGTGTGGGTGATGGTCATGGTCTGGGGTGGTGTGGGTGGTGGTCATGGGCTGGGGTGGTGTGGGTGATGGTCATGGTCTGGGGTGGTGTGGGTGACCTCACCCGTAGAGTCAGGCTTTCCCACCCCTGGCTTGTGTCCCCCCTCCCTTCCTCCACCAGCTGCCACGCGCACCTGCACCAGCTGTTGTTGTGGTGTCAGCTGTTCTCAGGTAGCTATCTATCACGTCCTAGGTCAAGGGTCAGCTGACCCCAGCTATCACGTCCTCAGGTCAAGGTTCAGCTGACCTCTTATGACGTAGTTGTCATCTCACCTGTACATCCTCAGCATCTTACCTGTACATCCTCAGTATCTTACCTGTACATCCTCAGCATCTTACCTGTACATCCTCAGCATCTTACCTGTACATCCTCAGTATCTTACCTGTACATCCTCAGCATCTTACCTGTACATCCTCAGTATCTTACCTGTACATCCTCAGCATCTTACCTGTACATCCTCAGTATCTTACCTGTACATCCTCAGTATCTTACCTGTACATCCTCAGTATCTTACCTGTAAATCCTCAGCATCTTACCTGTACATCCTCAGTATCTTACCTGTACATCCTCAGTATCTTACCTGTACATCCTCAGCATCTTACCTGTACATCCTCAGTATCTTACCTGTACATCCTCAGCATCTTACCTGTACATCCTCAGCATCTTACCTGTACATCCTCAGCATCTTACCTGTACATCCTCAGTATCTTACCTGTATATCCTCAGCATCTTACCTGTACATCCTCAGCATCTTACCTGTACATCCTCAGCATCTTACCTGTACATCCTCAGCATCTTACCTGTACATCCTCAGCATCTCACCTGTACATCCTCAACATCTTACCTGTACATCCTCAGCATCTCACCTGTACATCCTCAGCATCTTACCTGTACATCCTCAGCATCTTACCTGTACATCCTCAGCATCTTACCTGTACATCCTCAGCATCTCACCTGTACATCCTCAGCATCTTATCTGTACATCCTCAGCATCTCACCTGTACATCCTCAGCGTCTTACTTGTACATCCTCAACATCTTACCTGTACATCCTCAGCATCTCACCTGTACATCCTCAGCGTCTTACCTGTACATCCTCAGCATCTTACCTGTACATCCTCAGCATCTCACCTGTACATCCTCAGCATCTCACCTGTACATCCTCAGCATCTTACCTGTACATCCTCAGCATCTCACCTGTACATCCTCAGCATCTTACCTGTACATCCTCAGCATCTTACCTGTACATCCTCAGCATCTTACCTGTACATCCTCAGCGTCTTACCTGTACATCCTCAGCATCTTATCTGTACATCCTCAGCATCTTACCTGTACATCCTCAGCATCTTTCCTGTACATCCTCAGTATCTTACCTGTACATCCTCAGTATCTTACCTGTACATCCTCAGTATCTTACCTGTACATCCTCAGTATCTTACCTGTACATCCTCAGCATCTTACCTGTACATCCTCAGCATCTTACCTGTACATCCTCAGCATCTTACCTGTACATCCTCAGCATCTTACCTGTACATCCTCAGCATCTTACCTGTACATCCTCAGCATCTTACCTGTACATCCTCAGTATCTTACCTGTACATCCTCAGCATCTTACCTGTACATCCTCAGTATCTTACCTGTACATCCTCAGCATCTTACCTGTACATCCTCAGCATCTTACCTGTACATCCTCAGTATCTTACCTGTACATCCTCAGCATCTTACCTGTACATCCTCAGCATCTTACCTGTACATCCTCAGCATCTTACCTGTACATCCTCAGCATCTTACCTGTACATCCTCAGTATCTTACCTGTACATCCTCAGCATCTTACCTGTACATCCTCAGCATCTCACCTGTACATCCTCAGTATCTTACCTGTACATCCTCAGCATCTTACCTGTACATCCTCAGCATCTTACCTGTACATCCTCAGTATCTTACCTGTACATCCTCAGCATCTTACCTGTACATCCTCAGCATCTTACCTGTACATCCTCAGCATCTCACCTGTACATCCTCAGTATCTTACCTGTACATCCTCAGTATCTTACCTGTACATCCTCAGCATCTTACCTGTACATCCTCAGTATCTTACCTGTACATCCTCAGCATCTTACCTGTACATCCTCCTCATCCCTGTACATCTCCATAACGTGTGCACCATTAACCGTGTACACTATCATCCACACGTGTGTGTGTGTGTGTGTGTGGTGTGTGTGTGTGTGTGGTGTGTGTGTTTGGTGTGTGTGTCTGTGTGTGTGTGTGTGTGGTGTGTGTGTGTGTGTGTGTGTGTGTGTGGTGTGTGTGTGTGTGGTGTGTGTGTGTGTGTGTGTGTGTGTGTGGTGTGTGTGTGTGTGGTGTGTGTGTGTGTGTGTGTGTGTGTGTGTGTGTGTGTGTGTGTGGTGTGTGTGTGTGTGTGTGTGTGTGTGTCTACACCCTCCACCCCTGGCTGTGGTGTGACGTAATGATGATGGTTGGGGTGAAGGTGTGCCAATACCTGGTCGTGTTACCTGTGCTCGCCCCCCGTCGTCCGGGTCGACCAATATTTGACCAGGTTGATTAACCTGGTCGCCTCCGTTTCTCCCTCCCTCCCTCCCTGGATACGATGGTCTCCCGCACTGAGCAACCTTTCCACCATCTATTTACTCAGGAAACCTTAATTTTTGAGTAGCTGAGAAGGAGGTTCCGGCGCCGGCTACGTCTGTGTAGGTGGGGGCGTCGGGCCCACTTTCTGGCTGGTCTGTGTAGGTGGGGGCGTCGGGCCCACTTCCTGGCTGGTCTGTGTAGGTGGGGGCGTCGGGCCCGCCTCCTGGCTGGTCTGTGTAGGTGGGGGTGTCGGGCCCGCTTCCTGGCTGGTCTGTGTAGGTGCGGCGTCGGGTCTGCCTCCTGGTGGGGTGTCGGGCCCGCCTCCTGGCTGGTCTGTGTAGGTGGGGGCGTCGGGTCCGCTTCCTGGCTGGTCTGTGTAGGTGGGGGCGTCGGGCCCACTTCCTGGCTGGTCTGTGTAGGTGGGGGCGTCGCGCCCGCCTCCTGGCTGGTCTGTGTAGGTGGGGCGTCGGGCCCGCTTCCTGGCTGGTTTGTGTAGGTGGGGGCGTCGGGCCCTCCTCCTGGCTGGTCTGTGTAGGTGGGGCGTCGGGCCCGCTTCCTGGCTGGTTTGTGTAGGTGGGGGCGTAGCGCCCGCCTCCCGGCTGGTCTGTGTAGGTGGGGCGTCGGGCCCGCTTCCTGGCTGGTTTGTGTAGGTGGGGGCGTCGCGCCCGCCTCCTGGCTGGTCTGTGTAGGTGGGGGCGTCGCGCCCGCCTCCTGGCTGGTCTGTGTAGGTGGGGCGTCGGGCCCGCTTCCTGGCTGGTTTGTGTAGGTGGAGCGTCGGGCCCGCCTCCTGGCTGGTCTGTGTAGGTGCGGCGTCGGGTCTGCCTCCTGGTTGGGCGTCGGGCCCGCCTCCTGGCTGGTCTGTGAAGGTGGGGGCGTCGGGTCCGCCTCCTGGCTGGTTTGTGTAGGTAGGGGCGTCGGGCCCACTTCCTGGCTGGTCTGTGTAGGTGGGGCGTCGGGTCCGCTTCCTGGCTGGTCTTTGTAGGTGGGGGCGTCGGGTCCGCTTCCTGGCTGGTCTGTGTAGGTGGGGGCGTCGGGTCCGCTTCCTGGCTGGTCTGTGTAGGTGGGGCGTCGGGTCCGCTTCCTGGCTGGTCTGTGTAGGTGGGGGCGTCTGATCCGCTTCCTGGCTGGTCTGTGTAGGTGGGGCGTCGGGCCCACTTCCTGGCTGGTCTGTGTAGGTGGGGCGTCGGGTCCGCTTCCTGGCTGGTCTGTGTAGGTGGGGGCGTCGGGTCCGCTTCCTGGCTGGTCTGTGTAGGTGGGGGCGTCGGGTCCGCTTCCTGGCTGGTCTGTGTAGGTGGGGCGTCGGGCCCACTTCCTGGCTGGTCTGTGTAGGTGGGGGCGTCGGGTCCGCTTCCTGGCTGGTCTGTGTAGATGGGGGCGTCGGGCCTGCTTCCTGGCTGGTCTGTGTAGGTGGGGCGTCGGGCCCACTTCCTGGATGGTCTGTGTAGGTGGGGCGTCGGGCCCGCCTCCTGGCTGGTCTGTGTAGGTGGGGCGTCGGGCCCGCTTCCCGCCTGGTCTGTGTAGGTGGGACGTCGGGCCCACTTCCTGGCTGGTCTGTGTAGGTGGGGGCGTCGGGCCCGCCTCCTGGCTGGTCTGCGTAGGTGGGTGCGTCGGGCCCGCCTCCTGGCTGGTCTGTGTAGGTGGGGCGTCGGGCCCACTTCCTGGCTGGTCTGTGTAGGTGGGGCGTCGGTTACTTCCTGGCTGGTCTGTGTAGGTGGGGGCGTCGGGCCCGCCTCTTGGCTGGTCTGTGTAGGTGGGGCGTCGGGCCCACTTCCTGGCTGGTCTGTGTAGGTGGGGGCGTCGGGCCCGCCTCTTGGCTGGTCTGTGTAGGTGGGGGCGTCGGGCCCGCCTCTTGGCTGGTCTGTGTAGGTGGGGCGTCGGGCCCACTTCCTGGCTGGTCTGTGTAGGTGGGAGCGTCGGGCCCGCCTCCTGGCTGGTCTGTGTAGGAGGGGCGTCGGGCCCACTTCCTGGCTGGTCTGTGTAGGTGGGGGCGTCGGGCCCGCCTCCTGGCTGGTCTGTGTAGGTGGGGCGTCGGGCCCGCCTCCTGGCTGGTCTGTGTAGGTGGGGCGTCGGGCCCGCTTCCTGGCTGGTCTGTGTAGGTGGGGGCGTCGGGCTCACTTCCTGGCTGGTCTGTGTAGGTGAGACGGTGTGGACCACCAGGCTGATTTGTATGGCTGAGACGGACCCTCCCAGTTGGTCTGTGCGGTTGAGACGGACCCTCCCACCTGGTCTGTGTGGTTCAGACTGGCCCTCCCAGCTGGTCTGTGTGGTTTAGACGGGCCCTCCCAGCTGGTCTGTGTGGTTTAGACTGACCCTCTCAGCTGATCTGTGTGGTTGAGACGGGCCCTCCCAGCTGGTCTGTGTGATTGAGACGGGCCTGTCGGGTTTATGGGCCAAGCACCTTCCCCCACAGTGGCCTGCGCCCTCGGCAGTTATGTACTGGTGATGTACAGATGGTAGTGGTGTGCGGGTCGGGGTTATCAAGGGGTGGTAATGTACAGGAGGTGGTGGTGTACAGGTGGATGTGGTCAGATGGTGGTGAAGGTGTACAGGTGGAGGTGCTCAGGTGGTGGTGAAGATGCACAGGAGTAGGTGGTCAGGTGGTGGTGTGCAGGTGGAGGTGGTCAGGTGGCATTTCTGTACAGGTGTTGGTGGTCAGGTGGTGGTGAAGGTGTACAAGTGTAGGTGGTCAGGTGGTGGTGTGCAGGTGGAGGTGGTCAGGTGGCATTGCTGTACAGGTGTTGGTGGTCAGTCAGGTGGTGGCACAGGTGTTGGTGGTCAGGTGGTGGTGGTGGTGTGGGCTGGGGCAGCTCTGTAGGCGAAAGTGGCACTGGTGGAGGTTGTGGTGGTGAGGAAGGGAGGTAAGTGGTGGTGGTTCTCCGGCGTGGGTGATACACCACCACCACCACTACCCACAATACTGGTGCTCCCTGCTCATGCCACTACCCACAATACTGGTGCTCCATGCTCATGCCACTACCCACAATACTGGTGCCCCCTGCTCATGCCACTACCCACAATACTGGTGCTCCATGCTCATGCCACTACCCACAATACTGGTGCTCCATGCTCATGCCACTACCCACAATACTGGTGCTCCATGCTCATGCCACTACCCACAACACTGGTGCCCCTTGCTCATGCCACTACCCACAATACTGGTGCTACTTGCTCATGCCACTACCCATAATACTGGTGCTCCATGCTCATGCCACTACCCACAATACTGGTAGCCCTTGCTCATGCCACTACCCACAACACTGGTGTCCCTTGCTCATGCCACTACCCACAATACTAGTGCTCCTTACTCATGCCACTACCCACAATACTGGTGCCCCCTGCTCATGCCACTACCCACAATACTGGTGCTCCCTGCTCATGCCACTACCCACAATACTGGTGCCACCTGCTCATGCCACTATCCACAATACTGGTGCTCCCTGCTCATGCCACTACACACAATACTGGTGCCCCATGCTCATGCCACTACCCACAATACTAGTGCTCCCTGCTCATGCCACTACCCACAATACTGGTGCTCCCTGCTCATGCCACTACCCACAATACTGGTACTCCCTGCTTATGCCACTACCCACAATACTGGTGCTCCTTGCTCATGCCACTACCCACAATACTGGTGCTCCCTGCTCATGCCACTACCCACAATACTGGTGCTCCCTGCTCATGCCACTACCCACAATACTGGTGCTCCTTGCTCATGCCACTACCCGCAATACTGGTGCTCCTTGCTCATGCCACTACCCACAATACTGGTGCTCCCTGCTCATGCCACTACCCACAATACTGGTGCCCCATGCTCATGCCACTACCCACAACACTGGTGCCCCCTGCTCATGCCACTACCCGCAATACTGGTGCCCCCTGCTCATGCCACTACCCACAATACTGGTGCTCCCTGCTCATGCCACTACCCACAATACTGGTGCTCCCTGCTCATGCCACTACCCACAATACTGGTGCCCCATGCTCATGCCACTACCCACAACACTGGTGCTCCTTGCTCATGCCACTACCCACAATACTGGTGCCCCATGGTCATGCCACTACCCACAATACTAGTGCCCTTTGCTCATGCCACTACCCACAATACTGGTGCCCCATGCTCATGCCACTACCCACAATACTGGTGCTCCTATGCTCATGCCACTACCCACAACACTGGTGCTCCTTGCTCATGCCACTACCCACAATCCTGGTGCTCCCTGCTCATGCCACTACCCACAACACTGGTGCCCCATGGTCATGCCACTACCCACAATACTGGTGCTCCTTGCTCTTGCCACTACCCACAATACTGGTGCTCCTTGCTCTTGCCACTACCCACAATACTGGTGCTCCTATGCTCATGCCACTACCCACAATACTGGTGCTCCCTGCTCATGCCACTACCCACAATACTGGTGCTCCTTGCTCATGCCACTACCCGCAATACTGGTGCCCCCTGCTCATGCCACTACCCACAATACTGGTGCTCCCTGCTCATGCCACTACCCACAATACTGGTGCTCCCTGCTCATGCCACTACCCACAATACTGGTGCTCCCTGCTCATGCCACTACCCACAATACTGGTGCCCCATGCTCATGCCACTACCCACAACACTGGTGCTCCTTGCTCATGCCACTACCCACAATACTGGTGCCCCATGGTCATGCCACTACCCACAATACTAGTGCCCTTTGCTCATGCCACTACCCACAATACTGGTGCCCCATGCTCATTCCACTACCCACAATACTGGTGCTCCTAAGCTCATGCCACTACCCACAACACTGGTGCTCCTTGCTCATGCCACTACCCACAATACTGGTGCTCCTTGCTCATGCCACTACCCACAACACTGGTGCTCCATGCTCATGCCACTACCCACAATACTGGTGCTCCTTGCTCATGCCACTACCCACAATACTGGTGCTCCTTGCTCTTGCCACTACCCACAATACTGGTGCTCCCTGCTCATGCCACTACCCACAATACTGGTGCTCCCTGCTCATGCCACTACCCACAATACTGGTGCTCCCTGCTCATGCCACTACCCACAATACTGGTGCTCCCTGCTCATGCCACTACCCACAACACTGGTGCTCCTTGCTCATGCCACTACCCACAATACTGGTGCTCCTTGCTCATGCCACTACCCACAATACTGGTGCTCCTTGCTCATGCCACTACCCACAATACTGGTGCCCCCTGCTCATGCCACTACCCACAATACTGGTGCTCCATGCTCATGCCACTACCCACAATACTAGTGCTCCATGCTCATGCCACTACCCACAATACTGGTGCTCCCTGCTCATGCCACTACCCACAATACTGGTGCTCCCTGCTCATGCCACTACCCACAATACTGGTGCTCCTTGCTCATTCCACTACCCACAATACTGGTGCTCCCTGCTCATGCCACTACCCACAATACTGGTGCTCCCTGCTCATGCCACTACCCACAATACTGGTGCTCCATGCTCATGCCACTACCCACAACACTGGTGCCCCCTGCTCATGCCACTACCCACAATACTGGTGCTCCATGCTCATGCTACTACCCACAACACTGGTGCTCCTTGCTCATGCCACTACCCACAATACTGGTGCTCCTTGCTCATGCCACTACCCGCAATACTAGTGCTCCCTGCTCATGCCACTACCCACAACACTGGTGCCCCTTGCTCATGCCACTACCCACAATACTGGTAGCCCCTTGCTCATGCCACTACCCACAATACTGGTGCTCAATGCTCATGCCACTACCCACAATACTGGTGCTCCATGCTCATGCCACTACCCACAACACTGGTAGCCCCTTGCTCATGCCACTACCCACACACACACACACACACGCTCCGCGGCTCTTTGAGAACGTAACTCGAGCAGTGTTGGCGCGAGGCATCACTACCAGGTCTACCCAGTACTGAGCGAGCCGTCATGAAGAGTCGAACAGTGTAGTGGATCACCTTGTCACCTTTGTAGTGCTGATTAACCCACCAATGTATGCTCATGTATCCATTATTACTCATCTCAACATGACAGAGTTAAATTATCATCATTCCAGTCTATGTTCCTAAGGGCATTACGTACATGCAGTCCAGAGTTTATTGATGATGAGTTTGAGAAGATATATTCTTCTGGATGCTGGTTTAAGTAACCCTAGATCTTTCATTGATCCATCTCATAAGTTGGCAAAGAAATCATTTTTTTTTTTAGAGTTGAATCTAAACCACCTTTGACACTAAGAACCTTTTACTTCTCCCATTTAACAATAATAATTTCACTTTACTTCCCATGTTGCGTAAATCCTTTCATGTAAATGTTGCCTTCAGCAACAATGATACTATAAAGAATATCTTAATCAGGAACTCACCAGAAAGTTCCGCAGGATGTGTCTGTAAAGTGCCACGTAAAAACTGTGATAAGTTTTATGTTGGGCAGACTGGAAAGGATCTTTATGTTAGACTTAAGCAACATGAATATAGTATAAGAACGGGACAAGAATCAAATGCCTTGTTTAATCATGTTAAGAAATATGATCATTGTATTGACTGGAGTAATGTGATCTCAGAGAGAGAGAGAGAGAGAGAGAGAGAGAGAGAGAGAGAGAGAGAGAGAGAGATAGAGAGAGAGAGAGAGAGAGTGTGTGTCCAAAGTGAGGTGCTATATAGCTGGTCTCGTTGTCGTTAGACTGCTCTCCTCTTGCCGCCTTCGACTCCCGTTTTAATAATTTCTCCTCCTCCCAAGTCTTCCTCTGCCTTCACCTCCATCCATCGCTTCACCTGTACACCCTCCCACTCCTTCCTCACCTCCTCCTCCTCCTCCTCCTCCTCCTGGTCTTCCCTCCGTGCTCCCCCTGCCCCAGGGCCGCACCGGGATCCCACAGGGCCACACCATTGCCAGGGCATTTTCGTATTATGACAATGTGTTTGTTTTGGTGTTGTGTTGGTACGCCTCTGATCTGTAGTTCATTGTGGGTGATACTGTTATGTTCTCTTACAGGTGAGTGGCCCTACAGTTGACGGCCCGGGGTACGTGGCCACACTGCAGGTGAGTGGCCCTACAGGTGACGGCCTGGTGAACGTGGCCACACTGCAGGTGAGTGGCCCTACAGGTGACGGCCTGGGGAACGTGGCCACACTGCAGGTGAGTGGCCCCAGGTGACGGCCTGGGGAACGTGGCCACACTGCAGGTGAGTGGCCCCAGGTGACGGCCCGGGGAACGTGGCCACACTGCAGGTGAGTAGCTCCACTGTAGGTGAATGGCCCAGGTGACGGTCCAGGGGAACGTGGCCACACTGTCGGTGGGGCTGACACTGGCCGTTAGTGGGGTATGGTGGGGCTGACACTTGGCGGTAGTGGGGTATGGTGGGGCTGACACTGGCCGGTAGTGGGGTATGGTGGGGCTGACACTTGGCGGTAGTGGGGTATGGTGGGGCTGACACTGGCCGGTAGTGGGGTATGGTGGGGCTGACACTGGCCGGTAGTGGTGTATGGTGGGGCTGACACTGGCCGGTAGTGGGGTATGGTGGGGCTGACACTGGCCGGTAGTGGGGTATGGTGGGGCTGACACTGGCCGGTAGTGGGGTATGGTGGGGCTGACACTGGCCGATAGTGTGGATGGTGGGGCTGACACTGGCCGGTAGTGTGGTATGGTGGGGCTGACACTGGCCGGTAGTGGGGTATGGTGGGGCTGACACTGGCCGGTATGATGGTGGTGTCAGTCGAGGGATGCGGGGGAGGTGGAGGGGAGCACAGCGCGGGTCATGAGTAACGAGGAGGTGTATGAGTCCGTGACGCGGGCAGTGGACGTGGGTAATGAGTGAGGCGAAGTGTGAGTGGCCACCACTGAGAAGCTGAGGGCCGTACCCCTGGGGCGAGGTGCGGCCCGGGTGATCTCTGGCCACGGGTGAGGGCAGGGGGAGCCGTGCCCCTGGGTAGATGCGGCCTGGGTGATGTCTGGCCACGGGTGAGGGCAGGGGGAGCCGTGCCCCTGGGGAAGTGAGGGCTGGGTGGTGGTGTGTGCCACGGGTCACGCCCACAGGGAGCTCCTTTGGCCCTGCTCTGTTGTGTTCATGGTGATGAACAAGACATGAATGAAGACATGAATTAGAACTCTCCCAGGGTTACTTGTAGACCTGACCTTTGCAATGTTATAAGAAAGATGAAAGAAGCGAGTTTGACATCCTGGCTATGTGAAGGAAGAAGGAAGTGTCGTACATGGTCTATCCTCGCCTGGCGGGTCTCTACACGGAAACTATGGGAAGCAGCATTCATGGGACCCAGCCCTGGTGGCAGGCACATAGACAGACACCTCCCAGAGGCCAGACCCCTCACCTGTGTGACGCTACTGCAGGTGCAGGAGGGTGGCTGGAGGGAGGTAATGCCTTGGCGAACTGGAGGTGGAAAGCCTTTGACTCTGGACGATAGAGTGGTTGTGAGGCCATAGCCACCCCGAACTGTGAGCAGTCCTTCACTGTGGGTCGAGGGCGACCCTGAGAGATGTGGCACAGATGATCGCAAGAGGAGAGTTAATTGATTGTGGCACAGATTTTGTCATAATGATTGCGTGGAGGTTGTAGGAGACTGGAGTATATGGTTACGACCATCATTACATTATTGCAAGGATGCGTTGTGGTGTGTTGAGAGTGGACAGAGTGAAATTGAGCGGAGCGAAAAGAGTGAAAGGTGGAAGACGTGGTGTGGGTTTAGCACTATTGACTCAAACCAAGTTCTCTTGTTACGAGACGATGCACAGAGAGACGTGTTCTGCACGGGAAGGATGAGCGAGTATTGCAGGGAAGAAGGAAGGCAGAATGGGTTGATGTATCTGGAGTGATGTCTTCTGCCGGAGGGGAATTCAGGGAATTGAAAGTGGAGTAGGGGACAGGACAGAACCCAGTGGGACACACCAAGTGTTGATGAGATAGGGCGTCACCTCACCCTACGATGCCAGCCATGGACCTGCCAGGCAAGGAGCTGTGCATTAGGGAACGAAGAAAAGCAGAAAAGACAACAAAAAATATTTGGAAGTTTGGAAAGTATAAAGAAAAGAAAAAAATTATGCACAGTTTACCACAGTGTTTAGATCTGTCGAGGTGCTATGAAGAAAGATTCACAGAGGATTAGGAATGAGAGAGAGAGAGAGAGAGAGAGAGAGAGAGAGAGAGAGAGAGAGAGAGAGAGAGAGAGAGAGAGAGAGAGAGACTGGCAGACCCTGCGAGGTGAAAGCCATATTGGTGATCAGACAAGAGAGAATAGCTTTGTATGTGTTCCAGAAGATGGAAGTAGACATTGACAGACTTCAGAGAAAGCAGAAGTGAGGGCAGTAGGGGCGATAATGGAGGGGGTTTACAAAGATCTCCCCTCTTAGGGATGGCCTGTGACGGGGCATGCCTCCCAAAAGAGAGAGGGAGGAGGGGAAAAGTTTGGATTTTGAGACGGACGAAATAGACGAGCAAGGATCGGAGCCAGCCAGCTCAGCGTCACACACCCCTGGCACTGGAGGAGGTATGCCACCTGGACCGTATGCCTTACTCCCTTGCCACTGGGAAAGGCCTCAGACGACCCACCCTGTGTGAGGCAGGGGGGAAATAGAAGCGAGGGTGTGTAGGTTCCCAGGGAGGAGGACTGGACGGAGGAGGATCATCCACAGTAGCAAGAAGAGCGGCTTGATCACCCGGTGAGATAGAAGGGTGGAAGAGAGGAAGGAAAGTACAATTACAAGGAGTTATTAGATAGATTTATCTGTAGAGTAAGACGAGTCAGCACGCTTTATGAAGGAGTGCTTGGCTTTATGAAAATAAAAAAAAAAGCTTTCCAATGATTCCAGGCTTAAATGAAAACAGTGTGGGATGGAGGGTAAGAAAAGGGGGTTTGTCACCAGATTTGGACCATCCGTGATGAAAATGGCATTAGGGTAGCAGCGATGAACCCCTGATTGGTGTAGTTAGGGATGTGGGAAGATCTGGAAAGAAGACGGGGACGCTGGACTCCATCCCAGCCAAGATAACACCTCTGCTATATGGTCAGCACAGCTGGAGGCACCTGGACCAGTGGAGCAGTACAATCGTCCCTGGAAAAGTCGATGAAAGAAGATGAAGCTGCACAAGGGGGAGGGGGTGACAGTTGAGGTTCCCCCAGAGGTTCGAATAGGTTTGGGGGAGGGCCAGTGCAAAGTGGAGGAGAAGGATCCTTCCTCAGGGGGTCAGAGACTGTGTACCAATAGTGGAAGGTGGAGGTCTGAGTTTGGAAGGAGACTTGAGTGTTGTGGAAGAGTGGTGGTGGCGTAGTGGGATGGAGGAGTCCAGAGTTTGGAAGGAGACTTGAGTGTTATGGAAGAGTGGTGGTGGCGTAGTGGGATGGAGGAGTCCAGAGTTAGGAAGGAGACTTGAGTGTTATGGAAGAGTGGTGGTGGCGTAGTGTGAGGCGGGAGGACCTCAGCTCCACCAGGATCATGGCCTCACCAGCTGTGGTTGTGCACGCTGGCATCCTCCCACACCACCTGGCGCACCTCATGATCTGGTCTCCTCCTTCCTGCCTGTACCGACCATCTTTCCCCTCCCTCTCTCGTCCTGGTTTATCCTCCCTCTACTCTCCCTGTCTCGTCCTGGTTTATCCTCCCTCTACTCTCCCTCTCTCGTCCTGGTTTATCCTCCCTCTACTCTCCCTCTCTCGTCCTGGTTTATCCTCCCTCTACTCTCCCTCTCTCGTCCTGGTTTATCCTCCCTCTACTCTCCCTCTCTCGTCCTGGTTTATCCTCCCTCTCTCGTCCTGGTTTATCCTCCCTCTACTCTCCCTCTCTCGTCCTGGTTTATCCTCCCTCTCTCGTCCTGGTTTATCCTCCCTCTACTCTCCCTCTCTCGTCCTGGTTTATCCTCCCTCTACTCTCCCTGTCTCGTGCTGGTTTACCTCCCTCTTCTCTCCCTGTTTAGTGCTGGTTTACCTCCCTCTACTCTCCCTGTCTCGCCCTGGAGAGCCAGGAGGCGCCACTGGAAGCGTCTGCCGCGTTCCAAGCAGAACAGCGATGCGTCACGGTACGTTAACCTCCTGAGTGTGACGCTAGGACCCAGCAGCACGACGGTACGATCGTGTGAGCACGACGGTACGATCGTGTGAGCACGACGGTACGATCGTGTGAGCACGACGGTACGATCGTGTGAGCACGACGGTACGATCGTGTGAGCACGACGGTACGATCGTGTGAGCACGACGGTACGATCGTTGAGCACGACGGTACGATCGTGTGAGCACGACGGTACGATCGTGTGAGCACGACGGTACGATCGTGTGAGCACGACGGTACGATCGTGTGAGCACGACGGTACGATCGTTGAGCACGACGGTACGATGGTTGAGCACGACGGTACGATGGTTGAGCACGACGGTACGATGGTTGAGCACGACGGTACGATCGTTGAGCACGACGGTACGATCGTTGAGCACGACGGTACGATCGTTGAGCACGACGGTACGATCGTGTGAGCACGACGGTACGATCGTTGAGCACGGCGGTACGATCGTGTGAGCACGACGGCACGATCGTGTGAGCACGACGGCACGATCGTTGAGCACGGCGGTACGATCGTTGAGCACGACGGTACGATCGTTGAGCACGACGGTACGATCGTTGAGCACGACGGTACGATCGTTGAGCACGACGGTACGATCGTTGAGCACGACGGTACGATCGTGTGAGCACGACGGTACGATGGTTGAGCACGACGGTACGATCGTTGAGCACGACGGTACGATCGTGTGAGCACGACGGTACGATGGTTGAGCACGACGGTACGATGGTTGAGCACGACGGTACGATCGTTGAGCACGACGGTACGATCGTTGAGCACGACGGTACGATGGTTGAGCACGACGGTACGATGGTTGAGCACGACGGTACGATGGTTGAGCACGACGGTACGATCGTTGAGCACGACGGTACGATCGTTGAGCACGACGGTACGATCGTTGAGCACGACGGTACGATGGTTGAGCACGACGGTACGATGGTTGAGCACGACGGTACGTTCGTATGAGCACGACGGTACGATCGTATGAGCACGACGGTACGATCGTATGAGCACGACGGTACGATCGTTGAGCACGGCGGTACGATTGTTGAGCACGACGGTACGATCGTTGAGCACGACGGCACGATCGTTGAGCACGACGGTACGATCGTTGAGCACGACGGTACGATCGTATGAGCACGACGGTACGATCGTATGAGCACGACGGTACGACGTATGAGCACGACGGTACGACGTATGAGCAACAAGGCACAATTGAGTTGTGACCGTGGTACTCTAGGACCGTACCGTGGTGCCCTAGGACTGTACCGTGGTACCCTAGGACCGTACCGTAGTACCCTAGGACTGTACCGTGGTACCCTAGGACTGTACCGTGGTACCCTAGGACTGTACCGTGGTACCCTAGGACCGTACCGTGGTACCCTACCACCGTACAGTGGTACCCTAGCCCCATACCGTGGTACCATAGGACCGTACCGTGGTACCCTAGGACCCTACCGTGGTACCCTAGCACCCTACCGTGGTACCCTAGCACCGTACAGTGGTACCATAGGACCGCACCGTGGTACCCTAGGACCGTACCGTGGTGTTCTAGGACCGTACCGTGGTGTTCTAGGATCGTACCGTGGTACCCTAGGACCGTACCGTGGTGTTCTAGGACTGTACCTTGGTACCCTAGGACCGTACCGTGGTACCCTAGCACCGTACCGTGGTACCCTAGGACCGTACTGTGGTACCCTAGCACCTTACCGTGGTACCCTAGGACGTACCGTGGTGTTCTAGGACCGTACCGTGGTACCCTAGCACCGCACCGTGGTATCCTAGGACCGTACCGTGGTACTCTAGCACCGTACCGTGGTACCGTAGAATCCTTACCGTGGTATCCTAGGACCGTACCGTGGTACCCTAGCACCGTACCGTGGTATCCTAGCACCATACCGTGGTAACCCTAGCACCGTACCGTGGTAACCCTAGCACCGTACCGTGGTAACCCTAGCACCGTACCGTGGTAACCCTAGCACCGTACCGTGGTAACCCTAGTACCGTACCTTGTAAGCCTAGCACCGTACCGTGGTAACCCTAGCACCGTACCGTGGTAACCTTAGTGCCGTACCGTGGTAACCCTAGCACTGTACCGTGGTAACCCTAGCACCGTACCGTGGTAACCTTAGTGCCCTACCGTGGTAACCCTAGCACCGTACCATGGTAACCCTAGCACACCAAGGCACAGGACTCTCCCAGCTGGTGGAGGGGGCGTCAGGTCGCCTGGCCAGGTGGCGGAGGTCGCCCGTGTGTATGTATTCACACGACTGATACACGGGCACCTCAGTGGCCCAGTGTGCATACGGGAGGATGGTCATTGATATGCAGATGTATGCACGCACACGTCTCTGTTATTACAAGCGTGGTCAGTTTTATGTACGGCCCTGGTGATGCCAGAACACACACACACACACACACACACACACACACACACACACACACACACAGAGCGTTACTGACCATGAGTTAGCGCGGGCCAGCATGGTGAGCACGCACGTAACCCAGGTGTTCATCCTCCAGACACAGAAGACAGACAAAGACATGTCTGTAACACAGAGGAGGCGCCGTTCAACTGAACCAGGTCAATTAGGTGTTAGACATAGTGAAGAGATGGAGCAGGAGTAGGATCGGGTAGGATGACCTTTGACCTGACCTTTGACCTGACCTTCGACCTGACCTTTGACCTGACTTTCGACCTGACCTTCGACCTGACCTTTGATCTGACCTTCGACCTGACCTTCGACCTGACCTTTGACCTGACCTTTGGGTTTTAAGATCCACTTTCAAACCATCATCCTGAAGGGGCCTTTCCCTTCATGCTGAAGAAGTTGTATGTCATAGATAACTTGTATTGATCTGGATAGTTTATGTACAAATGTGAAATACAGATGATTGTTGTGTGTGTGTGTGTGTGTGTGTGTGTGTGTGTTATGATGATGTTAATGTATTCGTAAGAGAGAGATGATGTTCATGTATTCTTAAGAGAGAGATGATGTTAATGTATTCGTAAGAGAGAGATGATGTTGATGTATTCGAAAGAAAGAGATGATATTAATGTATTCGTAAGAGAGAGATGATATTAATGTATTCGTAAGAGAGAGATGATATTAATGTATTCGTAATAGAGAGATGATATTAATGTATTCGTAAGAGAGAGATGATGTTAATGTATTCGTAAGAGAGAGATGATGTTAATGTATTCGTAAGAGAGAGATGATATTAATGTATTCGTAAAAGAGAGATGATGTTAATGTATTCGTAAGAGAGAGATGATGTTAATGTATTCGTAAAAGAGAGATGATGTTAATGTATTCGTAAGAGAGAGATGATGTTAATGTATTCGTAAGAGAGAGATGATGTTAATGTATTCGTAAGAGAGAGATGATGTTAATGTATTCGTAAGAGAGAGATGATGTTAATGTATTCGTAAGAGAGAGATGATGTTAATGTATTCGTAAGAGAGAGATGATGTTAATGTATTCGTAAGAGAGAGATGATGTTAATGTATTCGTAAGAGAGATGATGTTAATGTATTTGTAAGAGAGAGATGATGTTAATGTATTCGTAAGAGAGAGATGATGTTAATGTATTCGTAAGAGAGAGATGATGTTAATGTATTCGTAAGAGAGAGATGATTTTAATGTATTCGTAAGAGAGAGATGATGTTAATGTATTCGTAAGAGAGAGATGATGTTAATGTATTCGTAAGAGAGAGATGATGTTAATGTATTCGTAAGAGAGATGATGTTAATGTATTTGTAAGAGAGAGATGATGTTAATGTATTCGTAAGAGAGAGATGATGTTAATGTATTCGTAAGAGAGAGATGATGTTAATGTATTCGTAAGAGAGAGATGATGTTAATGTATTCGTAAGAGAGAGATGATGTTAATGTATTCGTAAGAGAGAGATGATGTTAATGTGTAAGAGAGAGATGATGTTCATGTATTCGTAAGAGAGAGATGATGTTACACTGAATATCGTCACAAGTGCTTCAGTACATGATGCCCAGCAGGTGTAGAGGGTCGCATGCGGCACCTGGGTTACCAGTCTTGTGTTACAGGTTACAGCTGTACCCACTGTAACCAAGGGCTGTACAGGGCGGGTGGCTCCTCCGCCCCAGGGTAACTCCAGCTGCAGCTGGTGCTTGGTTTTACGAGGTAATAACTGGTTAACGTAACTTGGTTTATTTACCATCCAGCTCACCAGCAGGTTGTACCACCCAGCTCACCAGCAGGCTGTACCACCCAGCTCACCAGCAAACTATACCATCCAGCTCACCAGCAGGCTATACCATACAGCTCACCAGCAGGCTATTATACCACCCAGCTCATCAGCAGGCTATACCATACACCTCACCAGCAGGCTATACCACCCAGCTCACCAGCAGGCTATACCATACAGCTTACCAGCAGGCTATACCACCCAGCTCACCAGCAGGCTATACCATCCAGCTCACCAGCAGGCTATAGCACCCAGCTCACCAGCAAGCTATACCACCCAGCTCACCAGCAGACAATACCACCCAGCTCGCCAGCAGGCTATACCACCCAGCTCACCAGCAGGCTATACCACCCAGCTCACCAGCAGGCTATAGCACCCAGCTCACCAGCAGGCTATAGCACCCAGCTCACCAGCAGGCTATAGCACCCAGCTCACCAGCAGGCTATAGCACCCAGCTCACCAGCAGGCTATACCACCTAGCTCACCAGCAGGCTATACCATCCAGCTCACCAGCAGGCTATAGCACCCAGCTCACCACCTGGCTATACCACCCAGCTCACCAGCAGACAATTCCACCCAGATTGCCAGCAGGCTACACCACCCAGCTCACCAGCAGGCTCTACCACCCAGCTCACCAGCAGGCTATAGCACCCAGCTCACCAGCAGGCTATAGCACCCAGCTCACCAGCAGGCTATACCACCCAGCTCACCAGCAGGCTATACCATCCAGCTCGCCAGCAGGCTATATACCACCCAGCTCACCAGCAGGCTATACCACCCAGCTCACCAGCAGGCTGTACCATCCAGCTCACCAGCAGACAATACCACCCAGCTCACCAGCAGGCTATACCACCCAGCTCACCAGCAGGCTATACCACTCAGCTCACCAGCAGGCCATACCATCCAGCTCACCAGCAGGCTATACCACCCAGCTCATCAGCAGGCTATACCATACACCTCACCAGCAGGCTATACCACCCAGCTCACCAGCAGGCTATACCATACAGCTTACCAGCAGGCTATACCACCCAGCTCACCAGCAGGCTATACCATCCAGCTCACCAGCAGGTTATAGCACCCAGCTCACCAGCAAGCTATACCACCCAGCTCACCAGCAGACAATACCACCCAGCTCGCCAGCAGGCTATACCACCCAACTCACCAGCAGGCTGTACCATCCAGCTAACCAGCAGACAATACCACCCAGCTCACCAGCAGGCTATACCACCCAGCTCACCAGCAGGCTATAGCACCCAGCTCACCAGCAGGCTATACCACTCAGCTCACCAGCAGGCCATACCATCCAGCTCACCAGCAGGCTATACCACCCAGCTCATCAGCAGGCTATACCACCTAGCTCACCAGCAGGCTATACCACCCAACTCACCAGCAGGCTATACCACCCAGCTCACCAGCAGGCTATAGCACCCAGCTCACCAGCAGGCTATAGCACCCAGCTCACCAGCAGGCTATACCATCCATCTCACCAGCAGGCTATACCATCCAGCTCACCAGCAGGCTGTAGCACCCAGCTCACCAGCAAGCTATACCACCCAGCTCACCAGCAGACAGTACCACCCAGCTCGCCAGCAGGCTATACCACCCAGCTCACCAGCAGGCTATAGCACCCAGCTCACCAGCAGGCTATACCACCCAGCTCACCAGCAGGCTATAGCACCCAGCTCACCAGCAGGCTATAGCACCCAGCTCACCAGCAGGCTATACCACCCAGCTCACCAGCAGGCTATACCACCCAGCTCACCAGCAGGCTATACCACCCAGCTCACCAGCAGGCTATACCACCCAGCTCACCAGCAGGCTATACCATCCAGCTCACCAGCAGGCTATACCACCCAGCTCACCAGCAGGCTATACCACCCAGCTCACCAGCAGGCTATACCACCCAGCTCACCAGCAGGGTATAGCACCCAGCTCACCAGCAGGCTATACCACCCAGCTCACCAGCAGGCTATAGCACCCAGCTCACCAGCAGGCTATAGCACCCAGCTCACCAGCAGGCTATACCATCCAGCTCACCAGCAGGCTATACCATCCAGCTCACCAGCAGGCTATAGCACCCAGCTCACCAGCAGGCTATACCACCCAGCTCACCAGCAGACAGTACCACCCAGCTCGCCAGCAGGCTATACCACCCAGCTCACCAGCAGGCTATAGCACCCAGCTCACCAGCAGGCTATACCACCCAGCTCACCAGCAGGCTATAGCACCCAGCTCACCAGCAGGCTATAGCACCCAGCTCACCAGCAGGCTACAGCACCCAGCTCACCAGCAGGCTATAGCACCCAGCTCACTAGCAGGGGGTATACAAGCCGTCGCCACTGTGGGGATAATTTCATTATATTTATTGAGTGGTTTATATTGTTAAATACAAACCAAAATATTTCCCCACGCGGGTCTGATTTGCATGTTATTTGATGTACCACATTTTTGAAGTCTATTTTTCCCCTTGTAGATTGAACGAAGTAGACTCATGTCAACGCACCGTGCCTCCTCCTGATGAAACAGAGGCTC